>NC_057814.1:285632619-285648800 GCF_018294505.1 Triticum aestivum | reverse complement strand
GGCCAGCCACGTGGCGCCCTCTGGTAGGCTGCGGGCGCCGGTGGCGATGTGTCCAGTGGCGGCGGACGCGTCCGGCTGCGGAGAGGGGAAGGGGACTAGGGTTGCACCGCGAATTTCGGAGGGGGAGGTGTTTTTATAGGTAGAGGGAGCTAGGAGACTCCAAATGGACTGTAGTTTTTGCCCATACGATCATGATTGAACGACTGAGAACATGGAGGTGACTTAGATGGGTTTTGGGCTGTTTGGAGCGGGGTTTTGCTGCAACACACAAAAGGACTTTGCGGTTACCCGGTTAACCATTGGAGCATCAAACGACCTCCAAATGGAACGAAACTTGACAGGTGGTCTACCGATGGTATACCAAGGCCACTTGAAAAACCTCGGTCCATTCCGAGAACGTTTAACACCCGCTCATGAAAAGAAACAAGAGGGGGTGCGCCGGTGCATGTGGGAGTGCCAGATTGCAAAACGGACAACGGGGAAAATGCTCGGATGCATGAGACGAACATGTATGCAAATGAGATGCACATGATGACATGATATGAGATGCATGACATGAACAAAATGCAAAACGAAAAACAAAACCCGACCACGAAGGGAATATCATAACACATAGCCGAAAATGGCAAGAGTTGGAGTTACAAATATGGAAAGTTACATCCGGGGTGTTACAACACTCCACCACTATGAGAGGATCTCGTCTCGAGATCTAGGATGGCACCGGAGAGAAACGGAAGAGGAAAAGGTGAAACAAAGTTGCTTCTTTGACAAACGAGTGAAACCAAAGAACCTTGAGAGGTTAAACAATTTTTAGAAAAGAATACAACGGAGATGAACGAGATTACAAACACTCCGTTAGAAAAGGAGAACAAGGAACATTATGAGAACCTTGTGGGTTGAAAGACATGAAACAAGGGCTTAACAAACCAAAAGAATATGAAACCACACCTATATAACGAGATAGCCAAGGAACAAGAATGACATAATTTTGACAGCACTCTGGTTGAAAAAGAGAAGGAAACTTGATAAGATGAAAAGAAATTGAAGAGATGACACCACACTCCGGTTAAATGGATAAGCAAGGAAATAAGATGATCTTGACAAAACGAGAAGATGGGTCGAAGAGAGCAATATCACAATGCCTCCGGTAGAAATGAAAGAATGCAATGAAAAGAACGGAGTGTTGGGGATCGTAGCATAAATTAAAAATTTCTACGCATCACCAAGATCAATTTATGGAGTTTACTAGCAACGAGAGGGGAGGAGTGCATCTACATACCCTTGTAGATCGCGAGCGGAAGCGTTCAAGAGAACGGGGTTGATGGAGTCGTACTCGTCGTGATCCCAATCACCGATGATCCAAGCGCCGAACGGACGGCACCTCCGCGTTCAACACACGTACGGAGCGGTGACGTCTCCCGCGCCTTGATCCAGCAAGGAGGAGGGAGAGGTTGAGGAAGAAGGCTCCAACAACACGACGGCGTGGTGGTGGTGGAGTGACAGTTCTCCGGCAGGGCTTCGCCAAGCACACGCAGAGGAGGAGAGGTGTTGGGGAGGGGAGGGGCTGCGCCTTGGATGTGGTGCTGCAGCCCTCCCCTCACCCCTCTATTTATAGGGAGAAGGGGGAAGGGGGCCGGCCCCTCTAGATGGGATCTAGAGGGGGGGCGGCGGCCAAGGGGGAGGTGGCTTGCCCCCCAAGCAAGGGGGGCGCCCCCCTTTAGGGTTTCCCCAAACCCTAGGCGCATGGGCCCTAGGGGGTTGGCGCCCAGCCCACTAAGGGCTGGTTCCCTTCCACCTACAGCCCATAAGGCCCTCCGGGGCAGGTGGACCCTCCCGGTGGACCCCCGGAACCCCTCCGGTGGTCCCGGCACAATACCGGTATACCCCCGAATATTTCTGGTGACCGTATGGTGACTTCCCATATATAACTCTTTACCTCCGGACCATTCCGGAACTCCTCGTGATGTCCGGGATCTTATCCGGGACTCCGAACAACATTCGGTAATCACATACAAACCTTCCTTATAACCCTAGCATCATCGAACCTTAAGTGTGTAGACCCTACGGGTTCGGGAATCATGCAGACATGACCGAGAAACCTCTCTGGCCCATAACCAACAGCGGGATCTGGATACCCATGTTGGCTCCCACATGTTCCATGATGATCTCATCGGATGAACCACGATGTCGAGGATTCAAGCAATCCCGTATACAATTCCCTTTGTCAATCGGTACGTTACTTGCCCGAGATTCGATCGTCGGTATCCCAATACCTCGTTCAATGTCGTTACCGGCAATTCACTTTGCTCGTTCTGTAATGCATGATCCCATGACTAACTACTTAGTCACATTGAGCTCATTATGATGATGCAATACGGAGTGGGCCCAGAGATACCTCTCCGTCATACGGAGTGACAAATCCCAGTCTCGATCCGAGCCAACCCAACAGACACTTTCGGAGATACCTGTAGTGCACCTTTATAGCCACCCAGTTACGTTGTGACGTTTGGTACACCCAACGCATTCCTACGGTATCCGGGAGTTGCACGATCTCATGGTCTAAGGAAATGATACTTGACATTAGAAAAGATTCAGCAAACGAACTACACGATCTAGTGCTATGCTTAGGATTGGGTCTTGTCCATCACATCATTCTCCTAATGATGTGATCCCGTTATCAATGACATCCAATGTCCATGGTCAGGAAACCGTAACCATCTATTGATCAACGAGCTAGTCAACTAGAGGCTCACTAGGGACATGTTATGGTCTATGTGTTCACACATGTATTACAATTTCCGGATAACACAATTATAGCATGAACAATAGACAATTATCATGAACAAGGAAATATAATAATAACCATTTTATTATTGCCTCTAGGGCATATTTCCAACAGTCCCCCACTTGCACTAGAGTCAATAATCTAGTTACATTGTGATGAATCATACACCCATAGAGTTCTGGTGTTGATCATGTTTTGCCCGTGGAAGAGGTTTAGTCAACGGATCTGTGACATTCAAATCCGTATGTACTTTACAAATATCTATGTCTCCATTTTGAACATTTTCACGAATGGAGTTGAAGCGACGCTTGATGTGCCTGGTCTTCTTGTGAAACCTGGGCTCCTTGGCTAGGGCAATAGCTCCAGTGTTGTCACAGAAGAGAGTCATCGGCCCTGATGCATTGGGAATAACTCCTAGGTCGGCAATGAACTCCTTCATCCAGATTGCTTCATGTGCTGCCTCCAAGGCTGCCATGTACTCCGCTTCACATGTAGATCCTGCCACGACGCTTTGCTTGCAACTGCACCGGCTGACTGCCCCACCATTGAAAATATACACGTATCCGGTTTGTGACTTAGAGTCATCCAGATCTGTGTCGAAGCTAGCATCGACGTAACCCTTTACGACGAGCTCTTCATCACCTCCATAAACGAGAAACATATCCTTAGTCCTTTTCAGGTACTTCAGGATGTTCTTGACCCGCTGTCCAGTGTTCCATGCCGGGATTACTTTGGTACCTTCCTACCAAACTTATGGCAAGGTTTACATCAGGTCTGGTACACAGCATAGCATACATAATATACCCTATGGCCGAGGCATAGGGGACGACACTCATCTTTTCTCTATCTTCCATTGTGGCCGGGCATTGAGCCGTGCTCAATCTCACACCTTGCAATACAGGCAAGAACCCCTTCTTGGACTGATCCGTATTGAACTTCTTCAATATCTTGTCAAGTTATGTGCTTTGTGAAAGACCTATGAGGCGTCTCGATCTATCTCTATAGATCTTGATGCCTAATATGTAAGCAGCTTCTCCAAGGTCCTTCATTGAAAAACACTTATTCAAGTAGGCCTTTATACTTTCCAAGAATTCTATATCATTTCCCATCAATAGTATGTCATCCACATATAATATGAGAAATGCTACAGAGCTCCCACTCACTTTCTTGTAAACACAGGCTTCTCCATAAGTCTGTGTAAACCCAAATGCTTTGATCATCTCATCAAAGTGAATGTTCCAACTCCGAGATGCCTGCACCAGCCCATAGATTGAGCGCTGGAGCTTGCATACTTTGTCAGCATTCTTAGGATCGACAAAACCTTCCGGCTGCATCATATACAATTCTTCCTTAAGGAAGACGTTAAGGAATGCCGTTTTGATGTCCATTTGCCATATTTCATAATCGTAGAATGTGGCAATTGCTAACATGATTCGGACGGACTTCAGCTTCGCTACGGGTGAGAAGGTCTCATCGTAGTCAACTCCTTGAACTTGTCGATAACCCTTAGCGACAAGTCGAGCTTTATAGATGGTAACATTTCCATCCGCGTCCGTCTTCTTCTTAAAGATCCATTTATTTTCTATCGCTCGCCGATCATCGGGCAAGTCTGTCAAAGTCTACACTTTGTTTTCATACATGGATCCTATCTCGGATTGCATGGCTTCAAGCCATTTGTTGGAATCTAGACCCGCCATTGCTTCTTCAGACTTTGAAGGTTCACCGTTGTCCAACAACATGATTTCCAGGACAGGGTTGCCGTACCACTCTGGTGCGGAACGTGTCCCTGTGGACCTACGAAGTTCAATGGTAACTTGATCATGATCATCATCATTAACTTCCTCTCTAGTCGGTGCAGGCACCACAGAAACATTTTCTTGTGCTGCGCTACTTTCTGGTTCGAGAGGGGTCATCTCATCAAGTTCCACTTTCCTCCCACTTACTTCTTTCGAGAGAAACTATTTCTCCAGAAAGGACCCGTTCTTGGCAACGAAGATCTTGCCTTCGGATTTAAGGTAGAAGGTATACCCAATGGTTTCCTTAGGGTATCCTATGAAGACGCATTTTTCTGACTTGGGTTCGAGCTTTTCAGGTTGAAGTTTCTTGACATAAGCATCGCATCCCCAAACTTTAAGAAACGACAGCTTAGGTTTCTTTCCAAACCATAATTCATACGGTGTCGTCTCAACGGATTTCGATGGAGCCCTATTTAAAGTGAATGCGGCAGTCTCTAAAGCACAACCCTAGAATGATAGCGGTAGATCGGTAAGAGACATCATAGATCACACCATATCCAATAGAGTGCGATTACGACGTTCGGACACACCATTACGCTGAGGTGTTCCAGGCGGCGTGAGTTGTGAAACAATTCCACATTTCCTTAAGTGTGTGCCAAATTCTTGACTCAAATATTCCCCTCCACGATCTGATCGTAAGAACTTTATTTTCCTGTCACGTTGATTCTCAACCTCACTCTGAAATTCCTTGAACTTTTCAAAGGTCTCAGACTTGTGTTTCATTAAGTAGACATACCCATATCTACTCAAGTCATCGGTGAGGGTCAGAACATAACGATAGCCACCGCGAGCCTCAACGCTCATTGGACCGCACACATCAGTATGTATGATTTCCAATAAGTTGGTTGCTTGCTCCACTGTTCCAGAGAACGGAGTCTTGGTCATTTTGCCCATGAGGCATGGTTCGCACGTGTCAAATGATTCATAATCAAGAGACTCCAAAAGTCCATCTGCATGGAGTTTCTTCATGCGTTTGACACAAATGTGACCAAGGCGGCAGTGCCACAAGTATGTGGGACTATCATTATCAACCTTACATTTCTTGGCATTCACACTATGAATATGTGTAACATCACGTTCGAGATTCATTAAGAATAAACCATTGACTAGCGGGGCATGACCATAAAACACATCTCTCATATAAATAGAACAACCATTATTCTCGGATTTAAATGAGTAGCCATCTCGCATTAAACGAGATCCAGATACAATGTTCATGCTCAAAGATGGCACTAAATAACAATTATTGAGGTTTAAAACTAGTCCCGTAGGTAAATGTAGAGGTAGCGTGCCGACGGTGATCACATCGACCTTGGAACCATTCCCGACGCGCATCGTCACCTCGTCCTTTGCCAGTCTCCGCTTATTCCGCAGCTCCTGCTTTGAGTTACAAATATGAGAAACCGCACCGGTATCAAATACCCAGGAGCTACTATGAGCGCTGGTTAGGTACACATCTATAACATGTATATCACATATACTTTTGGTATTGCCGGCCTTCTTATCCGCTAAGTACTTGGGGCAGTTCCGCTTCCAGTGACCATTTCCCTTGCGATAAAAGCACTCAGTCTCAGGCTTGGGTCCATTCTTTGTCTTCTTCCCGGCAGCTTGCTTACCGGGCGCGGCAACTCCCTTGTCGTCTTTCTTGAAGTTCTTCCTGCCCTTGCCTTTCTTGAACTTAGTGGTTTTATTCACCATCAACACTTGATGTTCCTTTTTGATCTCCACCTCCGCTGATTTCAGCATTGAATATACCTCAGGAATGGTCTTTTCCATCCCCTGCATATTGAAGTTCATCACAAAGCTCTTGTAGCTAGGTGGGAGCGACTGAAGGATTCTGTCAACGACCGCGTCATCCGGGAGATTAACTCCCAGCTGAGACAAGCGGTTGTGCAACCCAGACATTTTGAGTATGTGTTCGCTGACGGAACTATTCTCCTCCATCTTACAACTGTAGAACTTGTCGGAGACTTCATATCTCTCGACCCGGGCATGAGCTTGGAAAACCATTTTCAGCTCTTGGAACATCTCATATGCTCTGTGCTGCTCAAAACGCTTTTGGAGCCCCGGTTCTAAGTTGTAAAGCATGGCGCACTGAACCAGGGAGTAATCATCACTACGTGATTGCCAGGCGTTCAGAACGTCTTGAGTTGCTGGGAAAACAGGTGCATCACCTAGCGGTGCTTCAAGGACATATGCTTTCTTGGCAGCTATGAGGATAATCCTCAGGTTACGGACCCAGTCCGTGTAGTTGCTACCATCGTCTTTCAGCTTGGTTTTCTCTAGGAACGCGTTGAAGTTGAAGGCAACATTAGCGTGGGCCATTTGATCTACAAGACATATTGTAAAGGTTTTTTTAGACTAAGTTCATGATAATAAAGTTCATCTAATCAAATTATTAACAAACTCCCACTCAGTCAGACATCCCTCTAGTCATCTAAGTGATACATGATCCGAGTCAACTAGGCCGTGTCCGATCATCACGTGAGACGGACTAGTCATCATCGGTGAACATCTTCATGTTGATCGTATCTGCTATAAGACTCATGTTCGACCTTTCGGTCTCTTGTGTTCCGAGGCCATGTCTGTACATGCTAGGCTCGTCAAGTCAACCTAAGTGTATTGCGTGTGTAAATCTGGCTTACACCCGTTGTATGCGAACGTTAGAACCTATCACACCCGATCATCACGTGGTGCTTCGGAACAACGAACCTTCGCAACGGTGCACAGTTAGGGGGAACACTTTCTTGAAATTCGAGGGATCATCTTATTTATGCTAGCGTTGTTCTAAGCAAATAAGATGTAAAACATGATAAACATCACATGCAATCAAATAGTGACATGATATGGCCAATATCATTTTGCTCCTTTTGATCTCCATCTTCGGGGCGCCATGTTCATCATCGTCACCGGCATGACACCATGATCTCCATCATCATGATCTCCATCATCGTGTCTTCATGAAGTTATCTCGCCAATTATTACTTCTACTACTATGGCTAACGGTTAGCAATAAAGTAAAGTAATTACATGACGTTTCAGTTGACACGCAGGTCATAAATAAATTAAGACAACTCCTAGGCTCCTGCCAGTTGTCATACTCATCGACATGCAAGTCGTGATTCCTATTACAAGAACATGATCAATCTCATACATCACATATATCATTCATCACATCCTTCTGGCCATATCACATCACATAACACTTGCTACAAAAACAAGTTAGACGTCCTCTAATTGTTGTTGCAAACTTTTACGTGGCTGCTATAGGTTTCTAGCAAGAACGATTTCTTACCTACGCCAAAACCACAATGTGGTATGCCAATTTCTATTTACCCTTCATAAGGACCCTTTTCATCGAATCTGATCCGACTAAAGTGGGAGAGACAGACACCCGCTAGCCACCTTATGCAACTAGTGCATGTCAGTCGGTGGAACCTGTCTCACGTAAGCGTACGTGTAAGGTCGGTCCGGGCCGCTTCATCACACGATGCCGCTGAATCAAGATAAGACTAGTAACGGCAAGTAAATTGACAAAATCAATGCCCACAATAACTTGTGTTCTACTCGTGCATAGAAACTACGCATAAACCTGGCTCTGATACCACTGTTGGGGATCGTAGCATAAATTAAAATTTTCTACGCGTCACCAAGATCAATTTATGGAGTTTAGTAGCAACGAGAGGGGAGGAGTGCATCTACATACCCTTGTAGATCGCGAGCGGAAGTGTTCAAGAGAACGGGGTTGATGGAGTCGTACTCGTCGTGATCCAAATCACCGATGATCCAAGCACCGAACGGACGGCACCTCCGCGTTCAACACACGTACGGAGCGGTGACGTCTCCCATGCCTTGATCCAGCAAGGAGGAGGGAGAGGTTGAGGAAGCAGGCTCCAACAGCACGACGGCGTGGTGGTGGTGGAGTGACAGTTCTCCGGCAGGGCTTCGCCAAGCACACGCAGAGGAGGAGAGGTGTTGGGGAGGGGAGGGGCTGCGCCTTGGATGTGGTGCTGCAGCCCTCCCCTCACCCCTCTATTTATAGGGAGAAGGGGGAAGGGGGCCGGCCCCTCTAGATGGGATCTAGAGGGGGGCGGCGGCCAAGGGGGAGGTGGCTTGCCCCTCAAGCAAGGGGGGGGGCACCCCCCTTTAGGGTTTCCCCAAACCCTAGGCGCATGGGCCCTAGGGGGGTTGGCGCCCAGCCCACTAAGGGCTGGTTCCCTTCCACCTACAGCCCATAAGGCCCTCCGGGGCAGGTGGACCCCCGGAACCCCTTCGGTGGTCCCGGCACGATACCGGTATACCCCCGAATATTTCCGGTGACCGTATGGTGACTTCCCATATATAAATCTTTACCTCCGGACCATTCCGGAACTCCTCGTGACGTCCGGGATCTCATCCGGGACTCCGAACAACATTCGGTAATCACATACAAACCTTCCTTATAACCCTAGTGTCATCGAACCTTAAGTGTGTAGACCCTACGGGTTCGGGAATCATGCAGACATGACCGAGACACCTCTCTGGCCAATAACCAACAGCGGGATCTGGATACCCATGTTGGCTCCCACATGTTCCATGATGATCTCATCGGATGAACCATGATGTGGAGGATTCAAGCAATCCCGTATACAATTCCCTTTGTCAATCGATACGTTACTTGCCCGAGATTCGATCGTCGGTACCCCAATACCTCGTTCAATGTCGTTACCGGCAAGTCACTTTACTCGTTCCGTAATGCATGATCCCGTGACTAACTACTTAGTCACATTGAGCTCATTATGATGATGCAATACCGAGTGGGCCCAGAGATACCTCTCCGTCATAAGGAGTGACAAATCCCAGTCTCGATCCGAGCCAACCCAACAGACACTTTCGGAGATACCTGTAGTGCACCTTTATAGCCACCCAGTTACGTTGTGACGTTTGGTACACCCAAAGCATTCCTACGGTATCCGGGAGTTGCACGATCTCATGGTCTAAGGAAATGATACTTGACATTAGAAAAGCTTCAGCAAACGAACTACATGATCTAGTGCTATGCTTAGGATTGGGTCTTGTCCATCACATCATTCTCCTAATGATGTGATCCCGTTATCAATGACATCCAATGTCCATGGTCAGGAAACCGTAACCATCTATTGATCAACGAGCTAGTCAACTAGAGGCTCACTAGGGACATGTTATGGTCTATGTGTTCACACATGTATTACGATTTCCAGATAACACAATTATAGCATGAACAATAGACAATTATCATGAACAAGGAAATATAATAATAACCATTTTATTATTGCCTCTAGGGCATATTTCCAACACGGAGAAGAACGGAGTTGTTGAAAAATCAACAAAGAAAGGATATGATCTTCGTCGGCTTATGGAGATATCTCAAAACTTGAGGTGAAATTGTGCCACTAACGAAAACAATTGCTTGCTTGATATCAATGAAGAGATGAAAACTTCTCTCGCCGAGATGATAGGAGAAAACTTGGATCATTGATGAGCACCACAATAGCAACATTCCTTAGGGCTTTAGGTGAAATATAACCCAAGATAACTCCAATGAAGAAACGATGGGTTTAAATATCTCATTCTTGATAACTTATGAATCATGAAACATGAAGAAAATTATCAAGCATGACATAACACCACCTCAAAAGATAAGAGAGAAAAAAATTGTACTTTGGAATGCAGGAAGAAAAAAAACTCCATGAAGAACTCCGGTAATAAAAGGATGATAGGAAGAAAGAGAAGTTGAAAACACCAGGTGAAGCCTTGCAATGATAAGATGAAGCTTTGAAATGATATAACCGAGAAAACTTGAAACTCCGAAAAGAAAGATGAACAAATGAAATCAAGAATTTTGATGAACCTCCGGAATAAGGAATTGAATTTGCTCGATGAAACAAGAATAAGAATTACATTATGCTCATCCTTCAGCAATTAAATTGATGACAAGCAATGGATTTTTCATACTACTTATTCTCGTAGAAAGGATTAAGATAGATATGGCGCAAACTTGGGAAGGTCTTGATGGGACCACCGGTAGGATTTGGAAACAACGAATGAATTGATATGATAACGAAGGAATAGAAATCATGAACGAGCCACCGTAAGAATTGAAAATGAACGAAGAAAAGATAAAGAAACATCGGGAAGAATTAGAAAATGAATGAAGATACTTGAGAGAATTTAGATACAAGTGAACGCAGAGATCCCGAGCTGACTAGATAATACTTGAATGATGCACTGGAAGAATTCGAGAACGAGAGCTGAAAGCTGAGAATGAATAATTCTGAGATGATGAGTTCTAGAGAATCAAACTGAAAAGACTCCTGAATTGCTCCGGATGGGTGAAAAGAATTCTCACACTCAAAACAATTATGAGAGGACGGCAACAAGTTAGAACCACACATCTTTGAGAGAACGGATTAGATTGAAGAGGAACTCTCCTTCGGTCTTCAAATGTTGAGAATGATGACGAGAAACACCACCATGAATTGTTGAGATACTCCGGGATGAAAATAACAAAGGTTGAACCAACAATGAATAGAATTTGGAAGATCTTGGAAAAAGACATCTGACTGATGATAACTCATTCTTACGTCAAACTTTGAAATGAATTTGGGAATAGCTCCGGGAAAATTAGAAGAGTCAGGTAAGATCCTGGGAAAAGACATGTGGGTTAGGGCCCACTCAACAGATACACCGTTGAACGATTTAAAAGAGAGATTGCGTCGGTTCAATTAAATGGCTTGAATAAGGTAAGACCTCGAAATAGCTAGAAAGGATTAAGAATGGAAATGTGAATCTTCTGAGATATCTTCAGCACTCCAGAGAACATGAATAGCAAGAGGTGGATGATTAAGAGATGCACCGACATGAGAAGAAAAAAGAACGAAGAATGATGAACCTGAAGCTCCCTTAGTATATTCATGAGAAATCACCAGATAAAAAACATTAAAGGAAAAGAATGAAGAAACTTCCCATCAATAAAAGGATACTTGATTAAGATATCCGAGTCCTTGTAGAAAAGGGTGGGAGGGCGGGAAAACAAAGGCAACTTGGGATGAATGAAACAGACATCATTGAGAAAACTTAGAATTGACCTTGTGGATGGGGAGAATGATGGGATCATCTTGAAGAGGAACGCACCGGTTGGAAATAGAATTAAGATGGCAATCTCGATGGTCAAGAATGATTAGTATCCACATAGGAATACGAGAACACCGCTTAGGATAAGGTATGGAATCAACACTTGGCATTGAAGCAACTCGAATACCACAAAACAAAACAAAAACAAAGGATTTGGCTTGCAGAATAAGCCAGAACAAACATATGATAGAGATTTCGTCCGAAGTTTTCGTGGTGGGGCCCACACGGGCTCGATCGTACAGCACCATCATGTACAAGGCAGTGCACATGACATACGAAGCGTCCCCGAGTCGGCATAGCCAAGGACTCTTTAAAACACTACGAGACCACTGTAAAACCAACCGTGGAAAGGCGGACCACTAGACGTCGAACCCCAATCTCATATCATGCATCTGTCGGAAAGATATCCTAAGAGCTACTTGAATTCCCACTTATAAACTCCCGAAACTTTCTGGTTATGCAATCTGGTGTTGGGGATACAGGGGACACAATATATCTCACCCAAACTAACAATACCTAGATCCAGCTGTATCCATCCTTCAACACATAACCAAGAAACCTTCAGAAATCATGTACCTCAACCTTCGAAAAGCATCCGTTATACGAGTTATGGCAATACTCCCGAACTCCCGCCCCAGTACTAGGTGGCGTCGAGGTGATCTCACCAACAACTGCATAAAAGAGATTTTCGATGTCGGCGAAACTCAGGTATTCCAGAACTGCAACGATAAAATTGTGACGACAACACCTCGGAGCTCAACTCCCCGGGACACTGCCACAACCCCTAAATGTCAGGAGGCACCAAGAACAATGTTCTCGTCACAAAACCATCGAAACGATTCCAAGATACCCGCGTGATCCTAAAAAAGTTTTTTTAATGAAATTTGAGGAGAGAAGAGTCAAAACTTCTACGTCAGAAGGCCTCACCAGAGCGACGAAGGGACTGAGGAGTAAAAAGAATCCTACTCTCCGATATATATAATCCTAAGACTCAAAACATTTTTGTTCTAGACTCAACAACGCCAGCGATTCGATCAAGCAGGGGGCTCCTAAGTCGGGGATGGCTCTGATTACCAACTTGTAACGCCCACGGTGCGGCTATATCTCCCACCTGTCGAGGCAAGACTTAGAGGCATAACCGCATTGTGGTTTTGTCGCAAGAAGGGTCATCTTCACACAATCCCATGTAATGAACAAGAATGGGATAACGAGAGTTGGCTTACAATCGCCACTTCACACAGTACATAAATAATTCATACATCATCCAAAATCCACACATAGACCGACTACGGTCAAATCCAAATGAACATAAGATAACCCCAAATGCTAGATCCCTGATCATCCCAACTGGGCTCCACTACTGATCATCAGGAAAAGAAACATAGTAACGACCACATTCCTCGTCGAACTCCCACTTGAGCTCGGTTGCATCATCTGCACTGGCATCGTCGGCACCTGCAACTGTTTTGGTAGATTCTGTGAGTCACGAGGACTCAGCAATCTCACACCCGCGAGATCAAGACTATTTAAGCTTATAGGAAAGGATGGTGTAATGAGGTGGAGCTGCAGCAGGCACTAAGCATATATGGTGGCTAACATACGCAAAAGAGAGCGAGAAGAGAAGCAACGCAACGATCGCGAAGCTAGAAATGATCAAGAAGTGATCCTGAAACTACTTACGTTCATGCATAACTCAAACCGTGTTCACTTCCTGGACTCCGCTGAGAAGAGACCATCATGGCTACACACACGGTTGATGTATTTCAATGAAGTCAAGTGACAAGTTCTCTACAACCGGACATTAACAAATTCCCATCTGCCTCATAATCGCGGGCACGGCTTTCGAAAGATAATACCCTGCAGGGGTGTCCCAACTTAGCCCATTATAAGCTCTCACGGTCAACGAAGGATCAACCTTCTCCCAGGAAGACCCGATCAGTCTCGGAATCCCGGTTTACAAGACATTTCGACAATGGTAAAACAAGACCAGCAAAGCCGCCCGAATGTGCCGACAAATCCCGATAGGAGCTACACATATCTCGTTCTCAAGGCACATCGGATGAGCCAGAGTCGGGTTGGCATAGACCCTGGTTGCCCAGGGGGCGCCGGACATCGCTCGGTTTGGGCCAGCACTCGAAGGAGCACTGGTCCGGGGGTTTAAATAAAGATGACCCTCGGGCTCGCGAAAACCCAAGGGAAAAAGGCTTAGGTGGCAAATGGTAAAACCAAGGTTGGGCCTTGCTGGAGGAGTTTTATTCAAGGCGAACTGTCAAGGGGGTCCCATAAATCACCCAACCGCGTAAGGAACGCAAACTCAAGGAACATAATACCGGTATGACGGAAACTAGGGCGGCAAGAGTGGAACAAAACACCAGGCATAAGGCCGAGCCTTCCACCCTTTACCAAATATATAGATGCATTAATTAAATAAGAGATATTGTGATATTCCAAAAATATCCATGTTCCAACATGGAACCAACTTCAACTTCACCTGCAACTAGCAACGCTATAAGAGGGCTGAGCAAAAGCAGTAACTTAGCCAAACAACGGTTTGCTAGGGAAGGATGGTTAGAGGCTTGACATGGCAATATGGGAGGCATGATATAGCAAGTGGTGGGTAGCGCAGCATAGCAATAGAACGAACAACTAGCAAAACAAAGATAGAAGTGATTTCGAGGGTATGGTCATCTTGCCTGCAAGGTTCTCAGAGTTGTCGAAAGCTTGATCCTCGTAAGCGTACTCAATAGGTTCCTCGTTCACGAACTTGTCTCCCGGCTCTACCCACAACAAGAACACAAGCAAAGGAACCACAATCAATCACGGAAAATGCACAAGCAACATGATGCAAAACATGTATGATATGCGAGATGTGGTATGCGATGCATATGCGTGCTCCGGAAGAAAAAGGGTGAACAAGGAAGTAACTTGGCAAACCAAGTATGCCACTGGAAAGATGAGATGATTTCGGTCGAAATTGATATAAAGATCACCGGAAACGGATGCACGGTTTGCAAATGGCAAGCAAAACAAGAATGTCACGATTCTGCGATTAACAGCATGGTAGCACTTAGAATGCAACAAGTAGCTATGCTATAACACCCCAAAATAGCAACAAAGCATATGGCAGTAATCTACAGGAGATGCTTGATAAAATATGAACAGTGAGCTATGGCTAGATCACAACATAACAGGTTCAAACAAGCATGGCAAAAGTGCAAAAGATATCAGGTTCACAGACTTGGTGAAATTACTGGACATGGCTGAAACAGCATCAGGTAGCAATGTTCAGAGCAAGCAACCAACATGCTACAAGAACTTAACATAGCAAAACAAGGCACGGCATAAATCTACTAAATGCATAGAACAAAAGACCCTTACTGACCATGAGCCAAAAAGGACCAGAAGATATGATGGCACCCATGTAACCATAGCAATGATCTTTAACAGGTTTCAGACTTAGCAGAAAACAGAGCATGGCAGAAACAGTATTATGAAGTCATCTTGGTGAGCTTGATTCACTCACCACAAAGAAATGCATGACAAAAAAGCATACCTACAGCAAGATGGCATGTTTATGAAGCTAACCATGGCAAGAGCAAGTTCATAGCATGTATGAAACAACTACAACAACCTTTGGCAAAATTGAATATCATGTTAACAATCTGCCAGGAATATTTTGTAGCGAAAGTAGAGCAAGATTAAGACATTCTATGGCACTCCATAATTTCAAATAGGTGCATGGATGGATAGAGCACAACTATATCTACAAAACATCCTTACTGAACATTCCCAGAAGAAGCATGGATCTCACTATCGCCACAAGGATACATAGCAACAAAATAACAGCAGTAACAGACTGAAAATACTAAGTCCCTGATATCAGAAACATCACGAAGCCTAGTTTGCATGCTTGTGCTAGTCACCACAGAGATCAAAAAAATACATGACATACACCTCTGTAAATATGGCATGGCATACATCAAAACATATCTTATGAGCTCCTACTCATAAGATGCACACATCAATTGCAACAAAAATAACAAATCACCACGTTCTGATAAGTAACAGCAGGTAACAGCATATAGCACTCTTGCACCAGAGATTTGGGCATCAAGATGGACTCAAATGAACATGGCATAAAGGAACAAAATGAAGAGCATCTCGAGAAGAACATTTAGATATATCATGCACGCAAAACGGAATAGTATGCAGAGAGTTATGATGTGATGAACAGGAGCATATAATGTAAAAATCCATGGGACCAGAGAATTTCGGGGGGAGGGAAGAAAAAGTCAACCGTCTCAGATCGGATCGGGCGCGGCCCAGGCTCGCCTGGGCTTCTCGCCGGAGCAGAGGCGACGGCCGGCGTGGAGAGGAGGGAGACGGCGAGGGAGAGGAGCGGCCGGAGGCGGGGCTCGGCGGAGGAGCTCGGAGCGCGGGGCGCGGCC
>NC_057814.1:285567395-285632244 GCF_018294505.1 Triticum aestivum | reverse complement strand
GCGGCGGCGCGGCGTATGGGCCTGCCACGTGGCGCCTCTGGTAGGCTGCGTGCGGCGGCGGCGATGTGTCCGGTGGCGGCGGACGCGTCCGGCCGGCCGCCGCATGAGAGCCACGGATGCCTGCCAAGGAGGCGGATCAGCTCGCCTCCATCGTCAATACAGCCGCCGCGCCACCACCCTCCTCCGGTCCTTACTCCCCCTGCAGCCCCAAAAGCTCTGCTGGTTCTTTCGGCGAGATCCACCGTCTCCTGAGGTCCTTATCCACCCCAGCTCGCGAGGAAGCCTCGGGAGGAGGGGAGCCCTCGTCGCGAGGAAGCTGCGTAAGGAGGAGCTCAACCGGGCGTCGCCGGCCAGAGAAGGAGAGGCGCGGATGCCTGCCAGGGAGGCAGATCGGCTCGTCTCCGCGGCTGGAAAGGGCTCGGTGGTAAGTTTGGCTTTTTCTCATATCTCAGCGAGCCCTGCTGGGATTATTTGTAGACTTCCTTGCTGAACCCTACAAGGAGCAGACGCATTCCCAGTTTGCTTCCAGAGGATAAGGCAGGGGAAGAGGTGAACCTGCTTGCTCTTCATTGATTCCTAAATAAATATCTAATGTGTAATATTTTGTTATATCTCTGCTCAGTTCCAATTACAACATGGGGCTTCAAGTGTCTATTACTGTGGAACACCAATATCCGTGCATTTTAGTTACGACTAAGTGCCACACCAATGAATGTGAATGTCCGTTCAGGTAATAAGTATCACGATTAGCAATTTTGGTTTGTCCCCATAGTCTATGTGTGTCCCATGTCCTTTCAGCACCTTCTGCTATTTTCCTGCATTTTTCTTCCCTTCTGCTGC
The DNA here is from genome assembly GCF_018294505.1 of Triticum aestivum. Lineage (NCBI taxonomy): Eukaryota > Viridiplantae > Streptophyta > Magnoliopsida > Poales > Poaceae > Triticum > Triticum aestivum. The sequence continues at coordinate 285,631,404 of NC_057814.1, read as the reverse complement.
AGATTAAGTGACTGAAAGCAAACAAATAGTTATTCTGGACTCTTCAGATTATCAAGTACAGTATACTGTAGCATATCAGCTTCTTAAATTTCTATTGCAACCTAGCATATACCAGCATAAAAAAGTTTCTTTTGCTCATCATGTATATTATGTTCCTCTAAATCACGTGTACCATTTTCAGCTATTAATAGTGCAGTACTACATGAAGGCAATATGTTAGCATATTAGGTACTACTATTCTTTGCTCTCTAATTTGTGAGCGCTTATGGTTTTGCTGCAGTACAGACTCGGCATCTATTCTTCTTGGTACAAACTAATGTTCTAATAAGGTGTGATAAATTTAATAATAAGAAGATATTGCAGAGATTAACACAATGTTTTCCTGCAGTTTTTTCACCTAAAATCGTCCTTCAACACAATGATTTTATTGTGTTAATGTCTTTCAAATCTCAACTTTGTACATGCAGTGTCCATCTTGGTTCTGGTGAATTGATTTGGGGAACTCTTGAAATCTGTTTCTTGTATATTGGCCATGATAACTCTTCACTTGACATTCTGCAATGGCTTCCAGCCAGGTAATTAGTTCACATGGGCTGCCATTTCCCATCCCTTCCTACTTTAATACATATGTTTAGGCCACTTGATTGCTTATTCTAGGTATGTTAGTTTGTGTATCATTCATGCCATGGTACTTTTTGTTGCTCTATGTGGTAGGTTACTTAGAACAGTATAGTTAAATGCAGAAAAAATATAATCAGGTTGGGAAAAGTGGAAACTGTCCATTGATTAAGGAACTAACTAATTAGTCTTATTATGCATTTTCGCGTACCATGCTGCAATGCTGCATTAGTTTTTGGCCGAAACTTCTTGCCTAGATATGGCCATTTTATTTTTGCTACACCATGGTTAGTTAGCTGAGCAATTTAAATACAATTTCAGGGTTTTCTTGTTGCTGCTATTCCTCGTGGATATTCAAGAGGCAACTTGGCACCTAATGTCAACAGCATGCTTTTTGGTGACGAGTGAAATGAAAGAAGGATGCAATGGAATTTGTATTAGGTATGTTTCTCCCTCTTCTCAACTCTCTCAATCTTCATCCCAATTCCCGCCGATAGTGATTGATACGGGTTTGTAGCTAGGTTCAAATATTTTCTTCCTTTCATTAAGCAACTTCCCTCACAAAATAATGTTTCATCGTTGTGCCTCTTACAGACTACAGTACCTATTACAGACTACAGACGACAGCTTACCTGTAACTCCCAAGTCCTATCACAATCTTGGTGGAATCTGAAAGACATAAAGCATATGCACCAATAGACCAAAAAATCCTCTCTGTTATAAAATAAAAGAATTAACAACTTATAGTACGTAGAAAATAGTGGTATTAGTTGAAACACCATTGTAAAGAGCAATTTCAGTTCATTGAAGATTCTGTCCCCTGTGGTAGGCTTTCTTTGCAAATTCTTTAGCTTAATTGATGTGTACTCATTGTAATTTTCAGTAGCAAGTGCATCACGTATTTGGTTAATGCATTGTTTTTTATTTTCCATCCATAATGATATTTGAAGACAAGGAATTAGTATGTTATGCTTTTGGGGGTTCAAACACTTGGATAAGATTAAACACATGTGCTAAATTGGCAGTCCTTCGTCCAAATTTTCTAGATCATGATACACCATTTGGCGACAAGTTCTCTACAAAACTGGTATTTTGATGACACATGGTCGTGTAGCTGTGATCAGAAAACGAGTTAAGATATAGTGGGAAAGGGACCAGAAATGTGGTCTGTATGACCGAAAACATCCTAAACAAGTGAACATATGGTTGTTTATTATTTATTATTTATCTCTGTTTTTTAGGAAACTATCTGAACTCTTCTGACCACCATTTGTTCTCTATTGTTTTTCTTTAGAAGTTTATCCATGATGGCCTTTTCCACCTAGAAAGTGCATCAAGGCCGTTGACCCCGTTTTTGTTCTATAGGCATCTGTTCTTCAAATGAGGCTCCAACCTGAGCAAGGGCATGGTTTGCAGATGATGTATCTACTTTATGTGTGTCAGAAGAGCCCTCCGACGCCCAGCCGCTGGTGTCTCTGCCCGAAGAAGGCTCATGGTTCCCCACCTCTCTACAACTCATATTAAAATTTTGGTATATTCTTTTCTTACTTTATTTCCCGTGAACAAAAAGTTGGAACCTATTCTTAATTTCCCATAGTGGTTTTGATGGTATTTGGTCAGTGTGTTCCTGACTGGAATTGCATGTATATCTTACAGATTAACATTGCAACAATTAATAAGGAGAATAGAAACATTTGCATCCTCTAATACTTTGCCTGCCATGCTTAGCGAGAATTCAAAATAGTGACCTTTGGATATCAATTATGGGTTTGTAATTTCGTGCCAGGACCTAAAAGCATTTTTGTCTCATGCTTCGACTATCATATCTATTTTCTCTGTAAATTCTAGACATCCAGTTCAGATTATGATCTTTGCATGCCCTTTTATTGTATCTTCTGAAATAGGCCAACATTACAAAAAAGAGCCACATGTTTTAGAAATTGAATCACCATGACAGCTTTTCAGGTTATGGTTCTTTAGCCATTTAATGCAGTATCAATGGTTCAGTGTGCTTCATGAAATGAAACATAATGTGTAGTTCAGCAGTTTTGAGCCTTACCCGCATATTTTTGCTTCACCCGTCACCACAGTGGTCTTACCTCACCTTGACCATGGAGCCACTAGGAGTATGATCAATATATGATCATTCTTAGAGTTGAAATTCTAATTTCCATACTAAATCAATTGCTTCCTTCATCAAGTGATTCATAGTAAACCAGTAAACATGAATTTTATGTGGATATATTACTTCTTTGTTTGCCATTTATTTTGTTCAAAATATTTATATGGCATTTTTCAAAAAGCTTAAGGTTAGAGATGTGGTGCTGTATGAGGCTATTGTTAGGATGGAAGATAAATTAATGTTAAAATATTTTTGATTTCCTTTATTCCGTAAACGGCAATACAAGATATGTTTGGGCCACATGATTCTATTCCAAAAATTTAAACAACTTGGCAATTAACGACGCATCAAATGTTATGTATTGAAAATTTGAAATGGATCACTTTGTCAGGTTGGGTTTTAGTAGGTCATAATGGTTTTATTCTATGACAAGCTTAATTTGTTTATAATGTAACCAGTTCAAGGATTGACGAGTTTTTGAGCCCTATGACCTTTGTACACTCAGGTTCGGCTGTGTTCTTTGTGAAGTATATGTCCTGCAAGGCTCATGTGCGTTGCACTGTTTTCACTTTCCAAGCTACAGTCTATACTCCCTCTGTAAACTAATATACTCCAAGCTACAATCTTTAGTGATCTGAACGGTCTTATATAAATTACAAAGGGAGTACTTGGAAGGAGATTCTTTGTATGTTGTTTGATTCCATTAGCCGTACAACCTAAATTAGCAATTAGGTATCTACACAATGTAGTGGAACCATTGTGCTTGCTGTAGTTTTATTTTAGCGTCGAAATGTTCCTCTTAGTTTGTTCTGTACTGAGAAATATTTTTGTTTTCCGGCCATTGTTTACTAAATCCTATAAACATATTACCTTATATGGCCTTTGAAGTTTCCATTTTATAAAGAGCTTTCCACTGATCAACTTGAGTATGGTATGGTTTATTCTTTTTTGTTGCAGCTATTCCAGAGAAGTTTAGAGATCCACAACCTTAGTAGAGATGAAACAATCAATCAGCTGAGATGCATCACATGATCTTTTTCTCTTCACTTTGATGGGTATTGAACCCATAGATCAGCTTATCAATGGAACTCTTATCAGCGTTGAGAAGGTGGCACAAAATCTCATACGCAGGGCGATCAGCTAAGAAGCATCAGGAAGGACTTTTAGGATGGTACCGTGGTCAAATGCATCCTAGGATAGGTCCTTTAAGAATTATGGTGTGTTTCCCTCCTTTTGTTTACCATAGGCACAGAGGTTTAGCCTCAATTTATTATGATATTTTTGTTTAGAGTAGATGCAGAACTGAGACTTACCCAGGTTGTGAGAGCTGGTGATGATTCTATTAAAAGTCCCTTGTTGCCTGCAACGTTTGTCTCTGTAAACAGCATAACTAACGTCGTATGGTTTCCAATGTGACTAAGATGTAAATTCTTCCTTGGTGTAGTTTCTAAAGCACAGAGTTGCCGAAAATGGAAATATTTTCAACATGCCATGATTTTGAATGGGACTTTGTGCTACCAAATTATAATGTGTACATACATCTCATTGTAGATAACAATCCATCGTTTTTTGCTGCTAAAGGGTATTAGATTTGTTACCATATGTGCTTGCCCATAACTAAACAAAGTAAAACATAGATTTACATAGATATTATTTCAAATGGGACTTATGTGTATATGCATTACATTGTAGACAACAAGCTACCGTTTATCCAGACTAAAAGAGATTAAATCTGTTGCCATATGTGCTTGCCCACAACTAAACCTTGAATATCTTTTCATCACGCACATAGAATAAACATGGTCTCAATATAGTACGATTTAACACATGGCCTTTCTACTACCAGTATCGAATATGTCCTTGCAAAATGAAACTATTTTCATCGACAACATGTCTTTAGTGGGTCTTTGCGCCATTTGGCACAACGGGTCAACTAGTATGAAAAATAACCAGTGTGGTTTCATTGGGACTTGATCAGTGGATATTTTTGAGTATTTCAATATGATAGAATCAATGGATATATATATCTGCCAGAAGTGTACAGAAATATATTTTCGAAAAATGAGCAAAGGCACCCATTTAATAAATCATGTTTTTAGAAGCATCTAGGAGTTGGTTTCACTGGATTTGGAGTTCAAATGAATTCCCTATGAATTGGCAAAGTTGACAAATATGAAGAAATGGCTCATTATATTGTGTGGCATAGAAAGTATTAATAAAAATATTCATTACCTATGTTATAAACTCAGGAGCATCTAGAAATTTGAATCATGGCATTTGGATCAAAGATGATCTCTCTGTGATTTTCTAAAGTTCATCATAGAAATGGAAAATGGGATTTTATTTAATTTGTGTGAGGAAAGTTGTTCTGGAAAAATGTGCATGTTGCACCAAGAGGTAGATCATGATTTATGGAGTCACTAAAATTTGAATTACTAGATTTGGAGTTCCTAAGAGTTATTTGTGAAGTTTACAAGTTTACAGAAAAAGAAAAGGGAAGGGTTTTACCCTTATCCTGCGCACTGGGTGGGAGATAGCAGTGGGCCGGCCCAGCGGCTCAGCTGCGCGGGTGGCAGGGGCGACGTGGAAGGCGCCCTAGACGGAGTACGCCTTCGCTGCGCATGAAGCGGGTTTACTCCCGACCCGTCTCCACTTAAACGGGCGGGGCCCTCCCACCGGATCGCTGATGAGCGAGGCCCGGTGCTCAGGCCGTCTCCTACCTCCCGCTTGAACAGAGCAGAGGCAGTGAGGCGAGGCCGAGCAGGAGCTGGCGTTCTCCCCGGCGGTACCGGCCACCTCCGGCGATGCCCGGCATACCGGCGTGCTCAAGAGAGCGTGCTGCATCCTCCGAGGTGCGCCACGATCGCAGGAGTGGCAGACGCGAGCACATCATCGGCCGCGGCGGGCGAGGCCGGCGGTGGTGATGGAACTCAACGGAACAGCCACGGGTAGGAAAGGGAGAAGCACGGGAGGAGCACGCAGTGATGGTGGAGGTTCTTTAGTGCGGTCTAGAGGGGAGGAGGAGGAGTGGTGGGTGCGAATTTAGGCGGAGGCCGACGGCAAGGCTCCGGACATGGTGGCGGATGGAGAGCGCGAAGAGGGGAGTGGGTTAGTCCAGGGGATGCACGCGAGGGAGAGAGAGCCAAAGGAGTAGAGAGGGGGCTCGGGGGCGGCCTTAAGTAGCCGACCCGTGGCTCACCGTGGATGCGGCGCATGGGTGGCCGCGGCAACGGCCCGGGCGGCCAAGAGAGAGAGCGAGGGATTGTCCGCGGTGCTCGTGGGGGTGGAGTAGGGCGCCAGGAAGAGAGAGTGGGTGCGGGATGAGCTCCGGGTGGAGCCACGAGCTCGCAGAACATTGGCAGGCTCGGGCGCCATCGGGCACGCGCCACAGGAGATGAGAGAGAGGGGGAGAGGAGGGGGCCTGCACGGCTGTCGTGTTGCGGACGTCGAGGACCTCGACAGGCGCGTGGGGGAGGCTCGAGGTGGTCGGGGGACGCGGCGTCAACGGTCGAGAGCGCGATGACGTGCTCCAGAGCATGTCTTTGGTTGGCGTCTGCGTCTTTTCACGCGCACCAGCGCGTCCACTTGTGTCTGGCAGCTGCAGGGGGAGTAAACAATGGGAAAGTTACATTGGATGCCCTGGGAAGCCACTGGAGGAGCGTGGGGTTGAGAGGGATAGAGGAAAAACTACTGTCCAGGGAATAAAAATGGGGTTCTACCCCCCCCCCCTTAATCATGGCTCCTCGGGCAGGGAAAGATGCAGGGGGTAGAGGAGGGCCAGATGAGGCTGTGGGAAGAGTTTCAGCTCATGGAGATTAGTGGAAGGGGTTGAAACTTGCATTTTGAAATTCTGCCAGAAGGTGTTTAATGATTGTTTGGGCAAGGAATTTAATTTCACTTGACATGAAACTTAACAGGATGAAATGGCACATGGAAGTAGGGTGTTCCACCAAGTTTGAGCTCATTTGGGCCAAGTGGCCAATGTAACTTTGGTAAACCCTAGAAATCAACAGAAATGGCTTTTCCAAGATTTAGTCATGAAAATCTATTCTCCTTGATGCACCACTTGCTGTAGCGTCATCATTTGAGGGTTTGAACATGTCCACAAAAATTCATATCAAAAGGACACACTTGGCAATGTATAGTTGTTCAAATTTGGTTCTGGACAGAAAGGGTTTTAGAACACTTTGATCATGATATCCTTCTCTCCAACTTGTGTCATTTGGTCTAGATGCATTATTACACCATTTGAGCATGTGCACCAAGTTTGAGAGCATTTGGACATGTTTGGCAGTGCAAAGTTGTTCAAACTTGGAAAAGGACATAAATGGTTTTGAGAGGGTTTGGTGGGGCTATATTGTTCTCCATGACATGAGACTTTGTAGTATCCTCAAGTAGGTCATTTTTGACATGCTAGAATTTTCCTGTATTTGATGGAGAATATTTCCTTTGTAAACATTTCAAAAACTTGAAATGTCCAGAAAGGGTATTTGAGGGGTTTGACCAATAATTTGAACTTGACCATGTGTTGAAACTCTTATATATGGAAAATATATGTCCACTGAGTTTCCCTGATTTTTCTCAGATATTTTTGAAGCTTTAAAATAATTTTAACCTATTAAAGACCATTTCTGGCCTTAAGAAAAAGCCTTTAAATAAAATAGGAAAATAAATTTTGAAATTATATTTTTGTGGTTTATGGGAGTCCTATACCTAATAGGTTTCAAATATACCTTTTGAAAGATGTTTCACACCCCAAATCAAGTACTTGCAGTGCAAATCTCAATTCAGGGATTTTTGGAAAACTAATTTTTCAAAATACTATTTGGCCAAATTATTTTTGTAAGAAATTATTTTTATGTCCTATACACATGGCATGATCATTGGGCAAGGTTTTGGATCAAGGAGAAGGAGTATAAGAGTTGGAGGATTTATTTGATTTTTAGAGCACTTGCAACCAACACACAAAAATCAAATCAAGCAAAGTCCAAAACACTCAAAAGTTTTTTGTCAAACCACATTTTACCTTGATTTATTAGCTTAAGTGTTGTGGCATGAAAATCAGGGTGTGACAGACCTACCCCTTACCAGAATCTCGTCCCCGAGATTCCCAAACTAGGCATCGAAAGGAATACAGAATCTTGGATTCGGGGTCGTCTTCACGTCCTCATACTGTTTCTGCTTTCGTGTGGTGCTTTATTGATCCCTGAAGTAATTGATGATGTGGCTTTGTGTAGACGTCCTTCTTGATCCAGGTTGCTAATGGTCTCTCGGATAGGTCAGGTCGGGCTGGAGGTCGATGGCTCAGTGATCGATGTCCTTGTAGAGATCCGGCTAGTTAGGAAGTTGAAAACACTTTCGGAGTTGTGTCGCGTGGAAAACGTTGTGCACAGTGGGTAACTCAGGTAGTAACTCCGTATGGTAACTGTCGTCTCTTCGTCTCGTAGTGATCTCAGAGGGGGTTGTTAAATCTTGGAGTGATCTTGAAGAGGGCCGATGAATCTTGGTGTGGGTTTCCTTGTCATGGAAATGCTTGGTTCCTTAGAGAGGAGTGGCTTGCAAATACACCTGGTCTTCGATGCGGATGTTTACGTCTTGACGATGGTGGTTGGTATAGTTCTTCCTCCTTGACATGGCGGTCTTCAAATGTCCCCTAACTAGCTGAACGACTCTTCTTCCGTCTTCGGGTAGACAAGTATATCACCAAATAACGATGACAACTAGCTTGTTCGAGTACTCCGTGAAGACTTGCCCACGGGGTACATAGGGTATAGGTTGGGGTATCGGTGGTGGTCACGGTTGAGTATTGGTCAGGGTCTTCTCGGCCTGGGGCCAAAGCCCATGGTCATGATCTGACCATGTTATGGCTTGGCAAGGCTTTAGGGATTCAAGGGTTCTAGGGTGCGAGTGAACGTTTATCATCTTATCCTTGAGCACAGATTCTGAGACACCAACAGTTCTACCTAATCCTTCAAACAAATCACCTTATTCCACCGAAAGCATTATCTTGTATAGGTAAACTCCAATCATTACTCATGCTATTCATATCCTCATGACTCCCAAGAGGAGGTCTAACAAAACTATACATGTCAACTATCCCCAAACTCATATCTATGCAAAAATAATCCATAGGCAGAACGTACAAGCTGCTATGCTTGAATTAAACATCACAATCCAAGTGCTCAGCCCATTCTTCCAAGGTCCAAGGTAGTGCATCTCTATCCTAAGGAAACACGTCGTATGCCACTCCAAGATCTTTTTGCCTTCCTATGAATCAACTCCAACAGCCCATTAACTTCCATCGATCACTACACAGTCCATTAATTCTACAAATCGAATGTTTATGGTGTTCCACATGATCTCCTAATGTCCTATAATCCCCAAATACTTGAAAGGGCTATCTCTACTATAGTAAGTCCACCAATTTCCATTATCATGGTCAAGTAAACTCCAAGGTCAGGCTTTATATAGACCCCTAAATCAACTCCGACAATTAACCCAATCTCCTAGTTTATCGTCCACCGAGAAACATGGTATCATGATCGAGATCTTCAGTCCAAATCCAATTTACTCCAAACCATGTAGACTTACTCAGCATCTTTACTCCACTAGGATCACCTATTAATCCAAATCTCATGTCCTACGAGAATTCATACACGTTCCCCCCAAGTCATTTTCGTAATGTCAGCAACCTCCTATTGATATCATCTGTTCAAGTCAAAATCGTATTCCTCCAAGAATCTCAGCTTGTGATCCTAATTGTCCTACAAAATCCAGTTTACTCCAGGGTGATGAAAGTTACGCTACTCTATTAACATGATCCCTCCAAGTTCATCTACCAATATGAAAGCCTCATAATCCACCAAATAGTCTCAGATAAATCCCTCACAGCTACTGATGTAAACTCATCAAGTCATTTGTCCTCTATTCCTACATCTTCAAATTGGTCTTCCCTATGGCATCGTCAGTTCTCGTGCTATATTAGGATCGTAATGTGCTAGTTCACTATGTCCACTAGTTCCATAATGAACCCAGTGATAAGCAAGGTTACGGAGGCTTAACTGGTTCTCTTGCAATTCTGTGGGTTAAGCACATGGTTAAGGATTCGAGCTGGGGTATCTTGTGAAGTCTCGAAGGGTCTAGGAATGGGTTTCTAATCTTGAGGGGCAACCATAAATCTATAGGGCTCCACTTGGTCTAGGAGGCTATAGCAAAAGTCTTCAGTGCTAGTTGGTTCCAAAGTAGAACCCTTGGTGTATCTTGTCTTGCAGGCCTTCAGTTGAGGAGAGAGATGAGAGGGAAAAGTAGCATAGAGGAGGGGAATGTCTAAAGGGGGTTCTATAGTGCAAGTGCAAACAAACAGGTGCAAAAAGGGCCAAACAAAAGAAACAAGGTAAGGAAGGTGATATAGTCGTGTACTTGTTGCCTAGGGCAAAAGTGCAACTTATATCAAAACACAAACAATAAAAACAAGCAACACACAATCATGGTTCTATTCGAACCATCATACGAACTCGACTGCGCATAGGGGGTACACGACTCATCCTACCCTAGGGGTTCTCGGACTCAGTAGTCGTGCCTTGTGCCTCGTCTAGTCTTCTGAGTTTTCCTCAGGTGTTGCTACGTCTCTTATTTTGACGAAACAATCTGGGTTGAGCCTGAAGAATCTTCAACAACTTCTCGCATGTCGAAGTGATGGGGTGAAGGCGGCTCCTCGTAGCTGGCGTTGACTTGGTCTCCTCTTGTCTTCTTAATCATGACGATCACTTTTGCCTTTTTAAGGTGTCGGCGGTTCCAGGTGGCAATCCTTTATGCAATGACCTTAACAAGACATAGTAGAGGTCCAATCTATCAGACACATTATTGACAATATCGTCACCGAGAGCGGGGGATGAAGAGAACCGTTTTCCTACTCACTATAGTAAGGCGGACCAAATGGCGAGGTTCTCATCCACCGGTGGTTGCCGGTACAACAACGGTAGTGACAGGGTTACCCTATTAGCGATGTATATCATGATCTTGCATATCCTATGACCTGATCATTGCAGGCTAAGGTCGCATCATCTTGGGGCAGTGTCAAGGGTGTCACCATCTTCTGGGTATTCATGTCCTCATTCCTTGAGGATGTATCTTTTGTTGGTATCATCTTGTCGAGGTGTCGCCAATCTTGTGTTCAGAAGATGTGGGTGAATGTCTGACAAGGCATCTTCCTTCTAGATTATCCACGAGGATTACAAGGAATCCAGTGGACAGGGGCATAAGGGTTCTAGCGACCAAAAGTTTTGAAGGGGAAGAGATAAATAAGGAAAGTATTCCTTAGTTTTCGAAAAACTGAGAAGGGAAGAGAAGTATAGATAGTTTTGAAAACTGGTAATAGTTTTGGAAATAGTTTTAACCCTAACTAACGACCATGCTAACTAAGGCTTCCTACAGTCAACCTGGCTCTGATACCAGCTCTGTGCGGACCCCGACTCATAAGTCGTGATCACCGAATGCACGTGTACAGTGATCCCAGATATCAATGCTCACTGGACACACAGAAGCTGAATAACAAGAGTCTTACATCCATACTTACCGTGTTACACAAATAGGACCATTATGGTCAAGTCTTGAGTATAACATCGCAGCGGATATCTTCGTCGACCTCTTGGACCCATGCCATCTGCCTTAACCCTACATGCATTCTGACTGGGAAGCGTCTTAGCTCGAATGTTCGTCACCGAAGTATTCTTCATCATAACTTGTTCTTTCAAGCCTGGCCAATAAAATAACCAGTGGCAAGACAATGAGTACTTTGAATGTACTCGCAAGCAACCCATGTTTTGGTTCAAGATACAACAATGCATGATATAGGTAAATTTTGTAGAAATCTAGTTTTGCTGTGCTATGACATGTTCAACAATTGGTAAAACATGCATCCTACAAATTCAAGTAACCATAGGACTGGTTACAGATATCAACATAAATGAAGTGGGCATCAACCCAACTCAATCATGTCAAGTCCTTTGACTTGATCCAAGTAGTTCTTCCCACTTATCCAAACACACACACTGGTTTGTAAACATGTGGACGTAGCCCAAGAGCGGTTACCCAACTGTCCTTGACTGTGGACACGGCTATTCGAATAGTTTTACACTCTGTAGAGGTTGCACACTTTACCAACAAGATTCGGGGAACTTCCGTGTCATCCACGACCCGCGGTACCTCAAGTACCCGGGGTAAGCACCCGATCACTATATTTCCCTAGACGACACTAACATAGAGTCCACTCGATTGATAGTAACCCCCGTGCCCAACATTTCACATCTTAAAATTGTGGAGCCTTGCTCCCATATTCATCACATACCACAAGCACGGGGTACCAACGGTGTGTCCGGTGCCCTGTGAAAACAGTCATGGCCGCCCTACCTGGCACGACCCCGTCCCAAGAGAGCGCAACAACGACTCTCCCGTCACTGGTAATGCGGGCTCCAAGCTAGTATCGGCCTAGGTAATCAATAATGCCCTTTCCCATATAAGGGTAGAGTGGTTGCGCATGTAAGGTTGGAATAACGGTAGCAACTTAAACCAATCCGTTTTGAAGATAACACACACACTTGCCTCGGTACACCACTTCGTCATCAAGTGGTTACCCAATTCATTATCTCCTTCGGGTATAAGTGGCACCCGACAGGGTTTTTGAAAAGTCTTTTGAAACAATCTTGCTCCCATCACCATGCATATACCCAACCCATTTGCGCAGCAGTTACTTAGCATCCTAACTACACCCACTCGCATAACCCTCATAGAAAGGTAGGGTCATGCATCATGCAAGTGTCAACGAGAAAGCAACGGAGGCAAACCACCTCAAGTGGTCACCATTTTATCATGACTTCGATGCAAGCAATGAAAGTGCCATATGACATGCATAAAAAGGGTTTCTTAGACATGGTCAAAAGGCTGCTTGCCTGATTCATCAGAGTCTTCAAGTCTTCTAGTCCATCTTCGAGTATTTCATCTACTTCGTCAACTAACATTGGAAACAATCATAGTAAGCAACACAGCAAGGCAGAAAATAAAAGTGCTCTAAAAATATGAATTTTACTTTTCTAGGACATCTCTGGTTATATGAAAAATAACCAGTGTGGTTTCATTGGGACTGGATCAGTGGATATTTTTGAGTATTCCAATATGATAAAATCAATGGAGTTATAGATCTGCCAGAAGTGTACAGAAATATATTTTTGAAAAATGAGCAAAGGCACCCATTTAACAAATCATGTTTTTAGAAGCATCTAGGAGTTGGTTTCACTGTATTTGGAGTTCAAATGAATTCCCTATGAATTGGCAAAGTTGACAAATATGAAGAAATGGCATATTATATTGTGTGGCACAGAAAGTATTAAAAGAAATGTTCATAACCTAAGTTATAAACTCAGGAGCATCTAGAAATTTGAATCATGGCATTTGGATCAAAGATGATCTCTCTGTGATTTCCTAAAGTTCATCACAGAAATGGAAAATGGGATTTTATTTAATTTGTGTGACGAAAGTTGTTCTGGAAAAATGTGCATGTTGCACCAAGAGGTAGATCATGATTTATGGAGTCACTAGAAATTTGAATTACTAGATTTGGAGTTCATAAGAGTTATTTGTGAATTTTACAAGTTTACAGAAAAGAAAAAGAAAAGGGAAAAGGTTTTACCCTTATCCTGCGCACTGGGCGGGAGATAGCAGTGGGCCGGCCCAGCGGCTCAGCTGCGCGGGTGGCAGGGGCGACGTGGAAGGCGCCCCGGACGGAGTACGCCTTCGCTGCGCCTGAAGCGGGTTTACTCCCGGCCCATCTCCACTTAAACGGGCGGGGCCCGCCCACCGGGTCGCTGACGAGCGGGGCCCGGTGCTCAGGCCGTCTCCTACCTCCCACTCGAACAGAGCAGAGGCAGGGGAGGCGAGGCCGAGTGGACGCCGGCGTTCTCCCCGGCGGTACCAGCCACCTCCGGCGACGCCCGGCATACCGGCGTGCTCAGGAGAGCGTGCCGCATCCTCCGAGGTGCGCCATGATCGCAGGGGTGGCCAGACACGAGCGCATCATCGGCCGCGGCGGGCGAGGCCGCCGGTGGTGGTAGAACTCGACGGAACAGCCACGGGGAGGAAAGGGAGAAGCACGGGAGGGTCTCGCGGTGATGGTGGAGGTGCTCTAGTGCGGTCTAGAGGGGAGGAGGAGGAGTGGTGGGTGCGAATTTAGGCGGAGGCCGACGGCAAGGCTCCGGCCATCGTGGCGGATGGAGAGCGCGAAGAGGGGAGTGGGTTGGTCCAGGGGATGCACGGGAGGGAGAGAGAGAGCCAAAGGAGTAGAGAGGGGGCTCGGGGGCGGCCTTAAGTAGCCGAGTCGTGGCTCACCGTGGACGCGGCGCATGGGTGGCCACGGCAACGGCTCGGGCGGCCAAGAGAGAGAGCGAGGGATTGTCCGCGGTGCTCGTGGGGTGGAGTAGGACGCCAGGAAGAGAGAGAGGGAGCGGGGCGAGCTCCGGGTGGAGCCACGAGCTCGCACAACATTGGCGGTATCAAGCGGCGTCGGGCACGCGCCGTGGGAGGTGAGAGAGAGGAGGAGAGGAGGGGGCCTGCACGGCTGTCGTGTTGCGGACGTCGAGGACCTCGACTAGAGTGAGGGGGAGGCTCGAGGTGGTCGGGGGATGCGGCGTCAACGGTCGGGAGCGCGATGATGTGCTCCTGAGCGCGTCTTTGGCCGGCGTCTACGGCTTTTCGCGCAGACCAGCGCGTCCACTTGTGTCTGGCAGCTGCAGGGGGGAGTAAACAATGGGAAACTGACATTGGATGCCCTGGGAAGCAACTGGAGGAGCGTGGGGTAGAGAGAGAGAGAGAGGGAAAACGGTTGTCTAGGGAAGAAAAATGAGGTTCTACCCCCCCTTAATCATGGCTCCTCGGGCAGGGAAAGATGCAGGGGGTAGAGGAGGACCAGATGAGGCTGTGGGAAGAGTTTCAGCTCATGGAGATTAGTGGAAGGGGTTGAAACTTGCATTTTGAAATTCTCCCAGAAGGTTTTTGGTGATGGTTTGGGCAAGGAATTTAATTTCACTTGACATGAAACTTAACAGGATGAAATGGCACATAGAAGTAGGGTGTTCCACCAAGTTTGAGCTCATTTGGGCAAAGTGGCCAACGTAACTTTGGTAAACCCTAGAAATCAACAGAAATGGCTTTTCCAAGATTTAGTCATGCAAATCTATTCGCCTTGATGCACCACTTGGTGTAGCGTCATAATTTGAGGGTTTGAACATGTCCACAAAAATTCAGATCAAAAGGACACACTTGGCAATGTAGAGTTGTTCAAATTTGGTTCTGGACAGAAAGGGTTTTAGAACACTTTGATCATGATATCCTTCTCTCCAACTTGTGTCATTTGGTCTAGATGCATTATTACACCATTTGAGCATGTGCACCAAGTTTGAGAGCATTTGGACATGTTTGGCAGTGCAAAGTTGTTCAAACTTGGAAAAGGACATAAATGGTTTTGAGAGGGTTTGGTGGGGCTATATTCTTCTCCATCACATGAGACTTTGTAGGATCCTCAAGTAGGTCATTTTTGACATGCTAGAATTTTCCTGTATTTAATGGAGAATATTTCCTTTGTAAACATTTCAAAAACTTGAAATGTCCAGAAAGGGTATTTGAGGGGTTTGACCAATAATTTGAACATGACCATGTGTTGAAACTCTTATATATGGAAAATATATGTCCACTGAGTTTCCCTGATTTTTCTCAAATATTTTTGAACCTTTAAAATAATTTTAACCTATTAAAGACCATTTCTGGCCTTAAGAAAAAGCCTTTAAATAAAATAGGAAAATAAATTTTGAAATTATATTTTTGTGGTTTATGGGAGTCCTATACCTAATAGGTTTCAAATATACCTTTTGAAAGATTTTTCACACCCGAAATCAAGTACTTGCAGTGCAAATCTCAATTCAGGGGTTTTTGGAAAACTAATTTTTCAAAATACTATTTGGCCAAATTATTTTTGTAAGGATTTATTTTTATGTCCTATACACATGGCATGATCATTGGGCAAGGTTTTGGATCAAGGAGAAGGAGTATAAGAGTTGGAGAATTTATTTGATTTTTAGAGCACTTGCAACCAACACACAAAAATCAAATCAAGCAAAGTCCAAAACACTCAAAAGTTTTTCGTCAAACCACATTTTACCATGATTTATTAGCTTAAGTGTTGTGGCATGAAAATCAGGGTGTGACATTGCAACGGTGTTTGGAGTAGTTGTGGGCCGAATGCTATGAAAATATAATCTAAACCCACCAGAATAAATGCCTTCACAAATTAATCCAAGGTTGGAGTCCCCCTCGCAATGTAAATAGCTCCGGCTCTGCGAGGGATGTAGAGGTAGCTTCAAAGTGTGGAATATACGGCGTGAGAAAGTGAGGTCAATCAAGACACGGATAGATAGAGAGACAAAGTGAGCATGGTCCGACATTCGTTGAAAAGATATATATGCTCTGGAGAGATATTGTCCGATTGAGCTTTTGGGAAGGGTGAGGGCTATAAGATAGAGCTTGAGAGATGATCCAGTCACAAACATGTGGATACATTTTGTCCATGGGCAGAAGCAAGGTCAATCGATTACACATATAAAGGGAGAGAGATTGAGCGAGTGTGGGTCGTCATGCGATCGAAAGAGTGAGATGGGTTGGAGAGAGTGACCTAGATAGACAATGTGCGTGAGAGAGTATACAATATGAATATGTCGAATTGGGCTCAAACATGGAGATATATCGTTTGTGTCCGAGAAAGAGCGAGGTCAATCAAGATATACAAAGAGAGAGAGAGAGACACACACACACACAAAGACAGAGAGAGAGGGAGAGAGAGAGATATTGAGCGAGCATGGCCCACCATGAGGTCGAAAGAGTGGGGGCGGCTTGGATGGACTGACCTAGATAGACAATCTACGTGAGAGAGTATAGAGTGTGTCGATCGAGGCCCGAACAGGGAGATATATCATTTGTGTGTGAAAGAAAGCGAGGTTAATCGAGACATAGATAAAGAGAGCGACATTGAGCGAGTGTGGCCCGCCGTGCGGAAGAAAGAGTGAGACAGTCTCGAGAGGGTGACCTAGATAGACAACGTGCGTGCGTGCACACGAGAGGGGGGATAGATAGGCAATGCATGTATCTAGGAAGAGAGGGTGGGAGGGAGAGAGAGAGAGAGAGAGAGAGAGAGAGCTCGGCATGGGGTGCAATGGCGTGTGTGTGAGGTAGATACATTTGGTAACAGAGTGGAAAAAGAGGGTTGTGTAGTTGAGAGAGTTAGAGATCGAAACATGGAGATAAAGAATGAACGTGTGTTGGAAACCAGTAGCTGCCTAAGCTGGTTAGGAGAGGAAGATTGATCGATACAGGAAGTATGTAGCATGTGTGCCGAGGGGGGGGGGCTAAAAACAACATTTGAATGTACGTAGTACGAGACTTAATATTGTTGGGTAATGTAGCATGAAATTTCAAAAAAAAAATCCTATGCTCACGCAAGATCTATCTAGGAGATGAATAGCAATGAGAGGGGGAGAGTGTGTCCACGTACCCTCGTAGACCGAAAGCGGAAGCGTTTGACAACGCGGTTGATGTAGTCGAACTTCTTCTCGTTCCGACCGATCAAGCACTGAATGTACGGCACCTCCGAGTTCTGCACATGTTCAGCTCGATGATGTCCCTCGAACTCTTGATCCAGCAAAGTGTCGAGGGAGAGTTCCATCAGCACGACGGTGTGGTGACGATGATGGTGAAGTGATCCGCGTAGGGCTTCGCCTAAGCACTACGAAGATATGACCGGAGGCGTAAACTGTGGAGGGGGGCGCCGCACACAGCTAACAATTGTTGGTGTGTGTTCTAGCGGTGCCCCCCACATATATATAGTTTGGAGGGGAGGAGAGGCACCCAAGGGGGCACCCCAAGTAGGAGGAATCCTACTTGGGGTCCTCCCAATTCGGCCTCCCCCCTTTCCTATTCCTATTCGGAGTAGGAAGGGAACAGGTGGAAGGGGGAATCCTATTCCCTATTTCCTTTCCTTCTTCCCCTTTCCTTCTCCAATTTGGCCAACCCATATGGGGGGTGCACCAGCCCCTTTGCGGCTGGTGTGTTTCCCCTCTTGGCCCATATCTTTTGTCGGGGCTGCCCAGAGCCCCTTCCGGTGACCCGATAAGTACCGGTGCATCCCGAAACACTTCCGGTGTCCGAATACCATCGTCCTATATCAATATTTACCTCTCGACCTTTTCAAGACTACTCGTCATGTCCGTGATCTCATCCGGGACTCCGAACAACATTCGGTCACCAAATCACATAACTCATATAATACAAATCGTCATCGAACGTTAAGCGTGCAGACCCTATGGGTCTGAGAACTATGTAGACATGACTGAGACACCTCTCCGGTCAAGAACCAATAGCGGAACCTGGATGCTCATATTGGTTCCTACATATTCTACAAAGATATTTATCGGTTAAACCGTAATGACAACATACGTCATTCCCTTTGTCATCGGTATGTTACTTGCCCGAGATTCGATCATCGGTATCTTCATACCTAGTTCAACCTCGTTACCGGCAAGTCTCTTTACTCGTTCTGTAATGCATCATCCCGCAACTAACTCATTAGTCACATTGCTTGCAAGGCTTAACCTCTCCGATACACGGAGTGACGAATCCTAATCTCGATCTATGCCCCAACAAACACCTTCGGGAATACCTGTAGAGCATCTTTATAATAACCCAGTTACGTTGTGACGTTTGATAGCACACAAGGTATTCCTCCGGTATTTCTTGTTACGATGATTCCCCACTTCACTCTGAAATTCTTTGAACTTTTTAAATGTTTCAGACTTGTGTTTCATCAAGTAGATATACCCATATCTGCTCAAATCATCTGTGAAGGTCAGAAAATAACGATACCCACCACGAGCCTCAACACTCATCGGACCGCATACATCGGTATGTATTGTTCACTCCATTGTTTCGGAGAACGGATTCTTAGTCATCTTGCCCATGAGGCATGGTTCGCAAGCATCAAATGATTCATAATCAAGTGATTCCAAAAGTCCATCCGCATGGAGTTTCGTCATGTGATTTACACCAATATGACCTAAACAGCAGTGCCACAAATATGTTTCACTATCATTGTCAACTTTGCATCTTTTAGCATCAATATTATGAATATGTGTATAACCACGACCGAGATTCAACAAACCATTCACATTGGGTGTATGACCATTGAAGTTTTATTCATGTAAATAGAACAACAATTATTCTCTGCCTTAAATGAATAACTATATTGCAATAAACATGATCCAATCATATTCATGCTCAACGCAAACACCAAATAACATTTATTTAGGTTCAACACTAATCCCGAAGGTAGAGGGAGTATGTGATGGTCATCTTATCAACCTTGGAATCACTTCCAACACACATCGTTACCTTGCCCTAAACTAGTCTCTGTTCATTTTGTAACTCCTGTTTCGAGTTACTAATCTTAGCAACTGAACTGGTATCAAATACTCAGGGGTTACTATGAACACTAGTAAAGTACACATTAATAACATGTATATCAAATATACCTTTTTTTACTTTGCCATCCTTCTTATCTGCCAAATACTTGGGGCAGTTCCGTTTCCAGTGACCAGTCCCTTTGTAGTAGAAGCACTCAGTTTCAGGCTTTGTTCCAGCTTTGGGCTTCTTCCTGGGAATGACAACTTGCTTGCCATTCTTCTTGAAGTTCCCTTTCTTTCCCTTTTCCCTTTTTCTTGAAACTAGTGGTCTTGTTAAACATCAACACTCGATGCTCTTTCTTGATTTCTACCTTCGCCGATTTCAGCATCGGAAGAGCTCGGGAATCGTTTTCGTTATCCCTTGCATATTATACTTCATCATGAAATTCTAGTAACTTGGTCATAGTGACTAGAGAACTCTGTCAATCACTATCTTATCTGGAATATTAACTCCCACTTGATTCAAGCGATTGTAGTACCCAGACATTCAGAGCACATGCTCACTAGTTGAGCTATTCTCCTCAATCTTGTAGGCAAAGTACTTGTCAGAGGTCTCATACCTCTTGACATGGGCATGAGTCTGAAATACCAATTTCAACTCTTGGAACATCTCATATGTTCCGCGGATTTCAAAACATTTTTGAAGTCCCGGTTCTAAGCCGTATAGCATGGTGCACTAAACTATCAAGTAGTCACCATACCGAGGTTGTCAGACATTCATAACGTCTGCATCTGCTCCTGCAATAAGTCTGTCACCTAGCGGTGCATCAAGGACATAATTCTTCTGTGCAGCAATGCGGATAATCCTCAGATCACGGACCCATTCCACATTATTGCTACTATCATCTTTCAACTTATTTTTCTCTAGGAACATATCAAAAATAAAATAGGGGAGCTATACGCGAGCTATTGATCTATAACATAGATATGCAAATACTATCAGGAGTAAGTTCATGATAAATTAAGTTCAATTAATCATATTACTTAAGAACTCCCACTTAGACATCCCTCGGGTCATCTAAATGATCACGTGATCCAAGTCAACTAAACCATGTCCGATCATGCTAGGCTCCCACTTAGATAGACATCCTTTCGGTCTCCAGTGTTCCAGGGCCATGTCTGTACATGCTAGGCTCGTCCAGTTTAACTCAAGTATTCCGCATGTGCAAAATTGTCTTGCACCCGTTGTATGTGTCGGATTACGGGTTTCGTAGACCCTTGAGAGGTTCGAACTCTGGGGTGCGCACGAAGAACTCTCTCTCTCCCTGTCCTGCCTACCCAACGATTCCACGGCCTAGCTCGATGAACCTGAAGAACAAGAGACACATGGGTTTATACTGGTTTGGGCCACCTTGCGGTGTAATCCCCTACTCCAGTGTGTGGTGGATTGCCTCGAGGGGCTGAGGATGAACTAGTACAGTGGTGGAACAGCCTCGGGAGGTGAGGTGTTCTTGAGCTCGATGAGCTGGTGAGATGGCCTTCGCGGAATGGCTCCAATCCAAGATTCGATCCCCCTCTATGGTGGTGGCTAAGTCCTATTTATAGAGGTCGTGGTCCTCCTCCCAAATGTTAGGCGGGAAGGGAACCCACAACGGCCAAGTTTGAAGGGATACAACTAGTACAAGCTATCCTGACAAAAGTAGTCTTTGCTTGCCAAAGGCTCTGGTGGTGACGCTGCTGTGGGCTCCACGATGACCTCCGTCCTGCTGTCCTGCTGGCATTGGTCTTGTTGCACTGATAAGGAAACCTTTCCTTGATTCATCGGGACTCCGCGCCTGCACTTTCCTCCATAGCATCAAAGGGGAAACTGGCACACTACGCTCGCTGGCACCCGCCTGGCCTGGGTCGTCATGGCTCACGTCATGTGCACCTCACAAGGTGCCCCTTGCATAGATATCTCCCCTCCTCGGGAGCCAGCCTAGTGGGAGTGCCCCCAGGGAGGTCTTGGTGTCGTTCGCCTTGCGAGGCTTGGCCCCTCATGAGGGTCTTGAGCTGTTGCTGCTGAAGCTGGGCCGTACCGGGCCATTGATGGAGCCATGCTCGCGGGCTGCAGGTAGGCAAGTCTGGGCACCCTCATTCCCAGGACGCCGACAGTAGCCCCCGGGCCCAAGGCGCGCTCGAACTTGGCTTCGAGACGAAGCCAAAAGGCAAGTGCGGAGTGCCGCGGGCCCCAACCGTCTGCGGCCTCGGTTGACACGTGGCGACAGATGGGACGCGGGCGCCTCCGCTTCCCCACGCTGCCTCGGCAACCGTTCAACTTGACGAGACCCTGCTGCATGCAGAAGAAAACATCATTACGTGCGATCATGGAGGCCGGTGGTTGGCCTCCTTCCAGCTATAAATGAGGAGAGGGGCGAAGCCCCCGTTGCTCATATGCTTCTTCTCGCCGCCTGCTCCTTCTTCTTCTTCTTCGCCTCGCCTTCTTGCCGCGACACTCATGGCGCCGATAAGGAGATTCTCCGCCACCGAGAAGGGGAAAAACCCCCGCGAGGAGCAGGGGGCACTTCCGCCGAAGAAGAGGTTCAGCTACTCCCGCGACGCTGGCATGAGGCTGGAAGTGACGAGGCCTTGGTACGAGTGGCCTCCTCCCGGCTACCCGCTGCCCTTGTACGCCGAAGCGTAAGGATCTGGAGGAGGGGGCAGTGCCCCGTGCCGCTCGCATCACGGCCGTGGTGGCCAAGTTATGGTCGCACGAGCCGCCGGCCCCCGAACCCAGGCCGAAGGCTCCTCGCGCGTGTTTGTGGTGTGGGCGGCGATGCCACCACGCACATGGATCCAGTTCCCGCGGTTCTTCGCCCAGGAGATGCCGCCAAGGGGGCCGCTTGAGCTGTGGCTGCAGCACGCCGAGTGCAGCACTCTGGCCACGGGGGCGGAGGTCGAGGTCGTCTCCCTGGGCACCATCTTCATGACCCGTGGATGGGGCGAGGTCGCCCGCGCTTGTCGTGCGGAGGGGGCCCTCGCCATCCACTTTGAGTATGATGGCACCTCCACTCCCCCACGCAGCCTTGATATCCGCCAGGCTAGGCAGCTGCTGTTGTCAACACAATTCCACCTCCATTGCTGGCAGCAAGCTCCCATAGCACCTCCATCTTCCAGAAAACAGCGGTTTCCTCCCCCGGCCTGACCTGGCACCGATGCTCCCTGTCGCCATGGCGTCGTGCTAGAAGAAGAAGGGAAAGGGGAAAACCCGCACCTCAGCCCAACCGCCGCCAGTCTTCGAGCCCGCCATCGAGCGGTCGGTGGTGGTCAACCAGGAAGGATTGGACAAGGTTCGCCCAGCGCTCGCCGCCGATTCCAATGAATGAAAAGCGACAACGGCTTGGCCTGCTTCCCGCACCGCGGTTGATAGGACGGCCTAATTCCCCCTTCTCCGATTTCTTCAATGTCGTGCTCTCGCATTACCAACTCAATGTGGTGCACCTGGATCCCTAGTCAATCATCCTCCTCGCCGTCTGCGCCTTCGTCTGCGAGGCCATGGTGGGCATTGCCCCTTCCGTGGCTTTGCTTTGCCATTTCTTCTCGCTGCATCTGACTGACGCCTGCCAGCGCTCGGGGTGCGTGACCTTCCATGCCGTAGCGGCGACGGCCGGGTTGGGGATCGACTTCGAGCTCTCGCCAGTGTTGGATGGATTCCGGAAGCGGTGGGTATTCATGGATGTTGGCGTGCTCAGCCCTCAGCTCCTGCTTCCATGGGCACCGGCCATCCCGAGCTCCGGCTGGGGGCATGCAAAGCTCGTCGACCGGTGACTCGCCCATGTCTGGTGTCAGCTGGCCAGGTTGAAGGACCTTGGGGTGACGGCGCCTATGGTGGTGAAGGAGTTCATCCGGTGCCACATTGCTCTACTCTAGCGTCACTCCCGACCGATGTGGACCTTCTCCGGCAGCAGGGACCCCATAAGGCTTCACGTGCCTCCACTTCCTACTGAGGCACCGCGGACGGTGCTTGAGCTCTTGACGGGCGACCTGGCGCCAGCCAATCTACCGGAGGAGGGTTTCCTCCTGTACTGCTGCTCGAACAAGGTGGAGTTTGCGAGGCAGATGCCCCCTTTCGACGAATGGGGACTGCGCCCAGTCGGCCTTGAAGGGCCCAGCGAGAGCCCCGTTCTTGTGGTTCCTTTGCCTGCTGTCACCTCAGCGCCTGCCCCGGAAGCGGGTGCGGGGGGAGGGCGACTTTGGTCATGGCTCCCGAGGTGACAGCTCTTGGGGCTCGGGCGAGTTGTCCTAAGGTGGTGGCCGGAGGGCCGACGCGGTTCGAGGCTCCTGGGTGGAAGCCCCCGAGGCTCGGGCGAACTGCCCTAAGGCGGAGGCTGAGGGGGCGGCGCAGCCTGACGCTCCCGAGGTCGTCCCCTCAGGAGCCCCGCCAACTACCCCAGGCGATGGCGGTCGCGCCCAGGGCTTCGGCCAGCTTCGCCTGAACTTCAGAGCACTCTGCAAGAGGAAGGTGTCTCCAAGCTGCAATGGTGGTGCCTACCGGCCGTTGAAGCAGAGGAAGTACATAGCAAAAGATGAGTAAGTACCTCATCTGTGTGATTTCCTGAGTGCCGCATCCCTTCCTGACCACAACTCTTTAGGGTCCCCCCGGCGGGAGCGGCGAAATCTCTTGAGAAGCGACCTTCGCCCGTTCCGGGCTCACCACTGGTCCTAAGCATTCCTGGACAGTCTGCTGCGCATGGCATGAGGCCTATTGAAGAGGCGGACGTGCCGACCAGGTGTCTTGACCCTGTGTTCTTGTCGTCCCTCCTTCATAGTCCTGTCTGGGGTGCTGAAGATGTGTCGAGGCTCCTCCATTGGTCATTGCCCGCAGCTGGGCGACCTCCGCCCTGGCCTCGTCTTCGAGCTGTGAGGCCTCGCCCCACAGCGCCTCTACCGAGGCCCGAAGGGCGGCGGGGAAGGCGTCGGCCTCCAGCCCCCTGCTAGGAGCAGGCAAGCCACCTCAAGCTCCCCCGACGATTCCCGGCGCCTATCCGCCACGAGCTCTTCCAGGAGGAGATGGGTGCGCTGAGCCGGCTCGAGGAAGAGCTTGTCGATGTTGACGCCCGCCTTGAGATAGAGGGCCTTCGGCTGGCGGACGAATGGTGTTAATTGAAGGTGGCCATCAACCTGTCTTCAGCACGAGCGGACCAGTGCGAAGGCCGAGGCGTCCCTTGCAACCTTGCGCGAGGCTAGCGCCTGGGCCTTGGAGGAGGCCAGGGAGGCTGATCGCCGCCGCGAGGTCGCCGAGGAGCGCAAACGGGAGCTCCGGGCCTTGAATGCTATCCTCGAGCAGCAGGTCGAGGCGCGCAGGGCCGTCTTGGCGTCAATGAGGGGGGAGCCTTCCAAAGAGAAGGAGATCCAGAAGCGTGAAGAGGCGCTGATGTTGGAGGCCTCGGAGCGCAACCTCGAGCTTGAGCGGCTGTAGACGAGGGAGCGCCATGTGGCCATGGCTAAGGATGCCGTCACTGCACGCGAAGCCAAGATCTAGGAGGAGGTCGATCGGAGGGTGGCTAAGGCTCGTGCAGACCTTGCCAACGAGTACGACCTGAAGCTGAAGTTCCTGGAGGCCGAAGCTGAGGGCAGGACCACCCCCATCAGGTCAAGGTTGGACGAGGCGGAGCAACGCGAGAGGACCACCGTGGAGGCCCAGTCCTCTGCCCAGGCCGACCTAGCCTTCGCACATGCTGATCTATTCACGCTCCAGCAGCAGATTGATGACGCCGCGTCCCTCGCGCAGCAGAACAGGGAGGAGGTGTGTCGTTGTCGGTGTCAAAACCGGCGGATCTCGGGTAGGGGGTCCCGAACTGTGCGTCTAAGGTCGATGGTAACAGGAGACAGGGGACACGATGTTTACCCAGGTTTGGGCCCTCTCTATGGAGGTAATACCCTACTTCCTGCTTGATTGATCTTGATGGATATGAGTATTACAAGAGTTGATCTACCACGAGATCGTAATGGCTAAACCCTAGAAGTCTAGCCTGTATGACTATGGTAATGAGTATCCCTTTCCAGACTAAGTCCTCCGGTTTATATAGACACTGGGAGGATCTAGGGTTACACAAGGTCGGTTACAAAGGAAAGGAATCTACATATTCGGCCGACAAGCTTGCCTTCCACGCCAAGGAGAGTCCCATCCGGACACGGGTGCAGTCTTCGGTCTTCGTATCTTCATAGCCCATCAGTCCGGCCCATGGCTAACAGGCCGGACGCCCGAGGACCCCTTAGTCCAGGACTCCCTCAATAGCCCCCGAACCAGGCTTCAATGACGAGGTGTTCGGCGCGCAGATAGTCTTCGGCATTGCAAGGCGGGTCCCCCTTCCGACGGCTTCCAAGTAATGTATTCGGCTTTTAATTCAATGCTGCACCCCTCGGCTTCTGTGTACCTATGACTTCATCTTCCACATGTCGGGCGAATGCGGATGGTCAGGGTCTTTTTTGCAAATAACACCCTAGCCATGCCAGAAAGAGCGTTGATACATCTCCAACGTATCTATAATTTTTGATTGTTCCATGCTACATTATATTCTGTTTTGGACATTAATGGGCTTTATTATACACTTTTATATTATTTTTGGGACTAACCTATTAACCGGAGGCCCAGCCCAGAATTGCTGTTTTTTGCCTATTTTAGAGTTTCGCAGAAAAAGAATATCAAATGGAGTCCAAACAGAATGAAACCTTCGGGAACGTGATTTTCAGAACGAACGTGATCCAGAGGACTTGGACCCTACATCAAGACATCAACCAGGAGGGCACGAGGTAGGGGGGCGCCCTCTACCCTTGTGGGGCCCACGTTGCTCCACCGACGTACTTCTTCCTCCTATATACACCTACGTACCCCCAAACTACCAGATACGGAGCCAAAAACCTAATTCCACCGCTGCAACCTTCTGTACCCGTGAGATCCCATCTTGGGGCCTTTTCCGGAGCTCCACCGGAGGGGGCATCGACCACGGAGGGCTTCTGCATCAACACCATAGCCTCTCCGATGATGTGTGAGTAGTTTACCTCAGACCTTCGGGTCCATAGTTATTAGCTAGATGGCTTCTTCTCTCTTTTTGGATCTCAATACAATGTTCTCCCCCTCTCTTGTGGAGATCTATTCGATGTAATCTTCTTTTGCGGTGTGTTTGTTGAGATCGATGAATTATGGGTTTATGATCAAGTTTATCTATGAACAATATATGAATCTTCTCTGAATTCTTTTATGTATGATTGGTTATATTTGCAAGTCTCTTCGAATTATCAGTTTGGTTTGGCCTACTAGATTGATCTTTCTTGCAATGGGAGAAGTTCTTAGCTTTGGGTTCAATCTTGCGGTGTCCTTTCCGAGTGAC
Source organism: Triticum aestivum (assembly GCF_018294505.1). NCBI lineage: Eukaryota > Viridiplantae > Streptophyta > Magnoliopsida > Poales > Poaceae > Triticum > Triticum aestivum. Next base: position 285,604,801 of record NC_057814.1, on the reverse strand, counting down.
AGTAGGGGCAGCAAGGCACGTATTGGATTGTTGCCATCGAGGATAACAAGATGGGGTTTATATCATATTGCATGAGTTTATCCCTCTACATCATGCCATCTTACTTAAAGCGTTACTCCGTTCTTATGAACTTAATACTCTAGATGCATGCTGGATAGCGGTCGATGTGTGGAGTAATAGTAGTAGATGTAGGCAGGAGTTGGTCTACTTGTCTCGGACGTGATGCCTATATACATGATCATACCTAGATATTCTCATAACTATGCTCAATTATGTCAATTGCTCAACAGTAATTTGTTCACCCACCGTAATACTTATGCTCTTGAGAGAAGCCACTAGTGAAACCTATGGCCCCCGGGTCTATTTTCCATCATATTAAAGTCCCGTCAACAAGTTATTTCTAGCGTCGTCTTTATTTTGCTTTCTTTACTTTGCATCTTTATCATAAAAATACCAAAAATATTATCTTATCATATCTATCAGATCTCACTCTCGTAAGTGACCGTGAAGGGATTGACAACCCCTTTATTGCGTTGGTTGCGAGGATTTATGTGTTTGTGTAGGTGCGAGGGACTCATGCGTGGCCACCTACTGGATTGATACCTTGGTTCTCAAAAACTGAGGGAAATACTTACACTACTTTGCTGCATAACCCTTTCCTCTTCAAGGGAAAACCAACGCAGTGCTCAAGAGGTAGCAAGCGTCTATTTAAAGAGATTGGATCTCAGATCCATTCGGCACCACGCGGAGGAAATCCTCAGAGACTGCCAGGAAAGACCACTCCAACATGGCTAACATTCCTAGCTCCTCCTCCCGTTCCAACCTAGAGAGAGGCGAGTGGGAGAGGTGCTCCGTGTCCCACGTCCAATTGGAGAAGTTGCAAACGCAGGGATTTCTCCCTCCTGCAGATCTGGTCCCTGTTCGAGCAGGATTGGCCTCCTTCAATGGCAAAACCCAGGCGGAGGATTTCCCCAATCCGTCTGCGGGAGAACAAGTGTGCTTCGTCCCCTATTTGCTAAGGGGCGTGGGATTTCCAATTCACCCATTCCTCCGAGGGCTCCTGGAGTATTATGGCCTCCAGCTGAGAAAGTTGTTTTGCCTTGTCCCACGCAACCAAGAGGGATCGATATTTGAAGTGGGCGGGGCCGAAATATGGCGTATTGCTGAGACCGGATACTTATCCGGCACAACGAAGGAAGCTTCCGAGGAGTGGACCTCCGAGTGGTTCTACATTGATGACGTCGTACTTCCAGATCCAGTCCGGAGAGGTCTCCCCGAGTTTGCGGGTGTTCCTCTGAAGAAGCACCACAGCTGGCGCCCTTGGAGCCTCGAGGAGGAAGATAGTGCGGAAGTTCGCCAACTCCTGATCAGGACGCTTGCCTAGTCCGGGTACACAATAGTCAAAGTGATGGCGACCTCCATAGTACGGGGAGTTCAGCCACTCCAATACAGAGGACTTCCCATGTGGAATTACAATGGGGAAGATGACACCTCCCACTGCGGCAGGAAAGGTCCGGACACCCCTGCCGCCCTAGCCAAAATATTGGCCGAACTGTTCAAAGATGAGGAAGAGGAGTTCCTGCGCATCACGCACAGAGAAGGATATTCCATGTACAATCCTCCTAGCTGGGTGAGCCCCCAACCTTTCTTTGCTCCACTCATTCCTCTCCCTGAGCTTTCTTAACCCGTCCATTTATAATAGCACTGGCAAAAGACTTCCGAGGGGCTTTATAGTCCCGCCCCGCCGCCCGAGGGCCACAGCCGGAACCTTGACCCCGGATTCGAAGAGGATCCAGATATATTCATGGTGCTGGAGAATGGCGTGCTTTACCAGGCGAGCTACGACGGCACCGAAGTGGCCATCATCGTCGATTACCCTGTTCTTCTCCCCGCTTCACATGTAAGTAGTCAGGAGGCATCTTCCCGAAAGGATTCCCTCATTCCGCCTCACCCACCGCACTGTCTCGTGCTTCGAAGGGGAGGCGTTCAACATACCGTGCAACTCAAGGAGCGACTCTGAAGAGAGAGGCTCCTGCACCGGGCAAGCCTTCGAAGACGAAGGCAGGCGAAGACACGGTCGGGCCCTCGTCAAAGAGGTATGGGTTTGCAAATATGTTTTTTAATAGTCGCATCCAACTGTGACTTTCATGTTCATCCCGTATCAGGAAAAGAGTCTGCCGGACTGTGTGTCCCGGGGTCCGTGCAGTATTACTCCCAGCAGCCAGGATCCAGCCCCAACCGAGGGGACGGAGGCCGATATGGGACTGACACCGGACTGTCCTTCGGCTGAGGGTTCGGAAAATATGTCCGTCACCAAGTCGGAAGTGGAGAGCGCCATGAATCATCGGTGTTGGAGGGCCATTTTACGAGACCCCCGCTGTTCGAAAGAGGCGTTTGATGCCCTCAACTCGGCTGACGCATACATCCGAGCTGCTCGAGATGGGCTTGGTAGAGCCACAAAGCAGCATTTAACGGATGTGCGGGTAAGGTTTATTTTGTCCGAAAAGGACAAGCACATGCTAGTAGCCCCCGAGACTGAAAGTAGTTGGCACAAGTGATTTAAGGATCGATGTATAACCAGGTTCTGACAGAGAGGAACAACCTGCTAACTCAAGAGCTGGAGCAGTATCAGACACAGCTAAATGCTTCTACCGCCGATGTGAAAGAGTCCAACAAGGCATCTTCTGGTAAGGATCCCCTCCATCGAGGAGTAACAATTATACAGTGGTTGTACTAATAATGTTGCTTATCTCATAATAGGATCATCAGGTCAACTAGAAGAGAAGTTGAAAACCGCTCAAGCGGGGGAGAAAGAGGCAAAAAGACTACACGCTGCAGGCGAACGTATCCTGGCCCGAGTCAGAGAGGAGAAAAACAAACTCCAAGATTCAAACACCAAACTAGGCAAAGAACTGAAAGATGTACGAGCCCAGCTAGCCGACTCCGTGAAGGAGAACAAAAGGCTGCGAGGCGGCATATTCAGTACGTGGCCGAATTGACCTTATAACAGTTTGGAGGTAAAAGTAGCTGATATAGCTGTGATTGCAGGTATATTGACGGGCCGTCCTGAAGAGGAGGTGTCCGGATCATCAAGTGATCTCCTGCAAGGGCTGTGGCAGTTGCACGAGCAAGCTCGGCAGGCAATGCGGAGTGTAGCCAAGGCCTTATGGCCATCTGACTCCCCTCCAAGGAGTATGGAGAAGCTTGTAGAGCTATTCAAGGGAGTGCGGCGGCGTATTCAACTATGGAAGATATCGACTTGCCGAGAGGGTGCGCGAGAGGGCGGGCTGCGTCGTGATCTACGTTGGTGATGCTGGGCCCCCTAGAGCTCCAGGGGGCGCGCGAGATCGCCGGGGCCTCACGCGCGTTTCTGCCACAACCTGTGGCGTGGGCAAGGAGCAGAAAGGCCCCGTATCCCTGCAAGAAGCGTCGAGCAGTTCGGTGACGTGCTCCAGCTGTGCGTCACGGCCGCCGTCCGCCAGCCTGCACCGCAGCAGCTCCCGTGCCATGATGAGCACGGCTCGCATGTTCGCCTGCTCCCGTCGGGTGTGCGGTGCCCTCGCCGCAGCGTAGCCTGAAGATCGTGTGGTGGCACGCGTGCACCGCGGTGCGAGGGCGGACAGCGCCGGCCCGCACCGCCCGCGTCCGGTGGTGTTGGGCGGTGTACGCGCCGCCTGGAGCGCGGAGTTGAGGTCTTCTTGAGCTGATGACGCCGCCCGAGCGGGCCAGGCAGCCCAGTGCTCGGCGTTAGCCCTCGAACCGTCAGCTATCAGAGCCGCAGGGTGATGGCGAGTCGATCGATGGAAGAGAGGCTTCGGCGCACCCCTACCTGGTGCGCCAAATGTCGGATTATGGGTTCCGCATCCCCTTGAGAGGTTCGAACTCTGGGGTGCACATGAAGAACTCTCTCTCTCTCCCCGGCCTGCCTACCCAACGATTCCCCGGCCTAGCTCGATGAACCCAAGAACAAGAGACACATGAGTTTATACTGGTTCGGGCCACCTTGCGGTGTAATACCCTACTCCAGTGTGTGGTGGATTACCTCGAGGGGCTGAGGATGAACTAGTACAGTGGTGGAACAACCTCAGGAGGTGAGGTGTTCTTGAGCTCAATGAGCTGGTGAGATGGCCTTGGTGGAATGGCTTCGATCCAAGATTCGATACCCCTCTATGGTGGTGGCTAAGTCCTATTTGTAGAGGCCCCGGTCCTCTTCCCAAATGTTAGGCGGGAAGGGATCCCACAATGGCCAAGTTTGAAGGGAGACAACTAGTACAAGCTATCCTGACAAAAGTAGTCTTCGCCTGCCAAAGTCTCTGGTGGTGACGCTGATGTGGGCTCCGCGATGACCTGCGTCTTGCTGTCCTGCTGGTCTTGGTCTTGTTGCACCGATAAGGAAACCTTTCCTTGATTCCTCGGCACTCCGCGCCTGCGCTTGCCTCCTTAGCACCAAAGGGGAAACTGGTACACTGGGCCCGCTGGCGCCCGCCTGGCCTGGGTCGTCATGGCTGACATCATGTGCACCTCGCGAGGTGCCCCTTGCATAGATATCTCCGCTCCTCGGGAGCCAGTCTAGTGGGACTGCCCCCAGGGAGGTCTTGGTGTCGTCCGCCTCACGAGGCTTGGCCCCGCGCGAGGGTCTTGAGCTGTTGCTGCTGATAATGGGCCGTGTGTGACACCCAAGTTTTTATTTGGATTTTTCAAAAGATTTTATTTGACTTGAGGGGAGTGATTTAAATTTTTCTTCAAGAGAACTCTCCCTCTCATATATTTTTCTTTATGGCAAAAGTTTTGTTTGGATTCACCCAAGATCTGCCTTTGGACTTGGAAGTTCTTGCTTTTCTTTTGGACTCAAGACAAAATGTTTTTCATTTGGGAAAATAACTTTTGAAAATCTTTTTGAATTTGCACTATGGCTTTTGGAAAATCCTTTGCCACTTTCAACAAATCCTTCTTGCCATGGCCTTAGTGCAAATCCTCTCTCGTAACCACTTCCTCACCTTTGGATCATGATTTGCATCAAATCCAGCAAGTTGAACCTCCCCATGTGATTATTTCCATTCAAATTATATTCAAACAAATTTCTGTCTTCTATTCTACCACTTGGAGATTTACAAAGGAACCCCACTTTCTGTCTTGATTTTTGGCACCAAACCTTTTTCCCCTCCTAGTCCTTTGAACCCTCAACCTAGAACCATGAAGATCCACTGGTCTACAGTTCAAAATTTTCAAACTACACTTGCTGCAAGTTTGGACCAGATTTGTCAAATTTGGTGAAATTCATTCCAAACCTTCTCCAAAAATTCCAAGTAAAATCAGGCAGCCTCTGGGTGCATTGAGTGGTCATCTCACCAAGTTACAGCTCCAGAAAAATTTATCTCATAGCCTAAGCCTTCTGTCGAACACCTGCAATGCACTGTCTTTGTCAAAGTTCAGAAAGTTCAGAGATTCAGTCAGTGGCTGCTGTCGTTGTCTTCAGAGGAGGACGTCGATCTCGCCAGTGCCACCGCGTCGCCTTGCTCCTCGTCCCCGCCCCCTTGTTCCTGCACCGCACGAATGCTTGGCACCTTGCGGGCGTCAGCGAAGAGCAGCAGAAGGTGCGCCGCCCCGTGACCGACACCGGCGGCGGCTTTGCGGACGCTAGCGGGAGACACGGCGCCGACGACGCCACCCAGCGCCGCCCAAACAACCGGAGCTCGCCGCGTGGCCTTCCACTCCCCCGAACGCGCTGCCGCTCTCGTCGTGAACCGCAGGGCGTGGAACGCGCTCTCTGCCGCCGTTGAGCCCGTGCGGTCACCTCACCATGGACCGACGCCATTACGCCAAGACCGACCCCGTTTAGCTGCAAAACGAATCCAGTAACCTCCACTGATGCTGCCCGGCCGCTCAAACCCCCTGCCAATCCACTGCTCCGCCGTAATCGCTCGCCTGAGATTCTCCGTTCACGGCCACCCCGTCGATCTGCCTATAAATAGAGGCCCCGAGCTTCAACTCGAGCACCCACCAGCACTGCACTTCCCCTAGAGCACGCCTAGCCAGTAGAAGAGCCCCGAGGAGGTCTCCTTCCTCGACTCCGGCCGCCGCGACCCGCCACGGGATCCAGCCCGATTCGCCCCCGTGTGTGCTCCTCCGCCTCCATTCTCTTGCCAGTAGCTTCACTATGCATCCCTCTTTCTGACCCGCACTTCAATTTGAAGCTTGCAGCCCTCCACCGGAGTTCCCCATCCTCACCCGAGCCGCCGTCCGCCGGAGAAAGTGTCGCCGTCGACGTCGTGCTCCCCGTTGGACGAGTCCACCACCCACCGACGCGGAAGAGGACGCTGAAGCTCTTGGTACCCTCCGTTCCTCCTAACTCGCCGTGGTTCGACGCCGGCGTCCACCGCAGTCTTCGGGCGCCGGCGAGCTTTTCAAACCTGACATGTGGACCCCGTGTGTCAGCCTCTGTTCTTTTATTCGCGAATCGTTTTTTGTTGGCGCCTTCGGGCAGAATACGTTTTCTCCTTTGCGCTTGCGCATTCCCAACCGAAGCGTTTTCTGTTTTCTCAGTTAAAACCCTGGAACTTTTCTGTTTCATCACAGATAAGTCCCTAGACAGAAACCTTTATAACTTTTTAATAAAAAGGTATTTTTGAGTGATTCTTTTTCTGACAATCTTCAAATTTTGTCTAGTTTTTTATGGGATTTATTTGAAAAATATTTGGAAAAGTTTCTGTGCATGTGTTGATTTTCACGTTAGTACCCGTTTCGTGATTGCCGTAGGTTCCGGGGGAGGTGACGGAGCCGCGAACTTCGCCGAGCTAGACTCCGACTTCTCCGAACCAGGCAAGCATGTTTTGAACAGTTGATATGACAGGTGTTTTTCATGTTCACGTGAGAGTTTGTGCGTGGCAAATGAAGGTCGGTAAATACCTCGTTGCTTGTAAGGCAACAACCCTGTTGTTCCAAAGTTGCGATGATCTCTGATGAGAGATGGCCTAATCATGTGGTGACATGAAGGGCAGCAAGGTGGTACTGTTGTAGCATGCCAGCCTTGCGTCATCCGACTTTTTCCGACGTTAACGTGGTTGGAGCCGCGTTACCGTCCTTTCCCCTTTCCGTGCTACCACAAGTCTCATTGCCAGGATGCAGTTTAGTAAGTTGGTAACCTCTTTCCGTGTACACACCAAACAGAGAGGCCGGGATGATGGTACCTTGGCCCAGGATTAAAGCCAGTCATTCGGTCAGGGGGCATGGGTGTTTCCGGTTGGGACCGAGAGGGGGGCACCCCCTTAAAGCGCGCGTATAGAAATTTGATCCCATGCTACGCGAGGTTGTAGCCTCCCCGTCTCAAGGTTTTTCTTGAATGTTGCCGAGGGTGATCCCTGGCTTCGGATGGATGAATTGGGTGTGTACTGGTTAGACGTGTTTCTTCCAAAACACCGTAGACGGAACTAGTCCCCGTGACTACTGAAATCCGTTGGCTGTGGTTAAGTATAAACTCTGCAGAGTCAATTCTTTCCAAATCATCGTATCCATGATCCAGCAGTGTAAGTTTTGCATCCATATCTATCGGTGTGAAAAACTTGTCCCCGGTGAACAAGTTCAAGTGGTAAATTCAGATCTATTGTTATTCCTGTGGATGGACTAACTTTATATTTGTCTCATGCTTGTGATAATTCATGTTCCCGAACTACTCTATTAATGAGTTGTGATATAAGCCCTTTATGAGACGTCGCGCAGACGTCCGACTGTGGCGTGTACTCGTTTCTCACTTTAAATATAAGCCCTTTATGAGATGTCGCTCAGACGTCCGACTGCCGCATGCACTGCCTTTATTTTCTGTTATAAGCCCTTTATGTGGTGTCGCCCCGACGCCCGACTGTGGCATTAATATTCCGCATTTTCCGCTCGAGGAGTCTTTCAGACACTCGGTTGGCACCCGCATTATTATTCCGCATTTTCCGCTCGAGGAGTCTTTCAGACACTCGTTTGGCACCCGCATTATTATTCCGCATTTTCCGCTCGAGGAGTCTTTCAGACACTCGTTTGGCACCAGTATTACTATTCTGCAGTTTTCGCTCGAGGCGCCATTCAGACCCTCGCTTGGCACCCAGTATTTATTACCGCTATGTCTAATCGCACCGGTTAACTTGTTCATATGCTTCATGTTTACATTTGTTATATCTTATGTCCAAACTGTCTCGCGAGTACTTTCATAGTACTCACCTGGCTTGTTGATTTGGCCAGATGTTGACGAAGGCGATCTCTTGGATGAAGAGTTTGATAGCGCGTCCGATGCCTAGAGGAGTCCCAGTCAGTCCTGCGCGATCCCGGACTTTGGTCACTTGTATTGTATTCGCTTCCGCCACCCGCAATAAGTCTCCTCGAGCCTCACTCCGACGCTCGAAGAGCTGTAGTCTCCTGGAATCATATCACTCGCTTCGCGGTGATATTTCCACCACCGTTATTATCGTAAGTTAGTAGTTTGCCACCCTATCCGCCGTCTTGTTTTAACGGCGTGCATGTAATAAATTGTTGGGCAGTCTCTGCTCAACCTTGTATTATATTTAGTACTCCTGGTATTTTTTCTTCTGTGACCAAGATATTGTCTACCAGTGAGAAGGAATTCTTCCTCGCTGGTCCGTAAAAGGGATTGGTCTCTCAATAAATATTTTATTGAAAAACCGGTCGTGACAAGCTTGGTATCAGAGCCAGGCTGACTGTAGGAAGCCACTAGGTGCGATCGCTAATTGGTTATTAGCATCTTTTGTGCTTTTTCAGCATTTTTGCAATTGTAGCTATTTTTCTGTTGGTCATCATAAATTTATGACATGACTACTCAGAATTTTTGCCTACTTTTGTAGATGGCTGGCAGCAGCTGTGAGAATCAAGTGTTCACCAACGTGCCCGAGGGGTTTGTCAAGCTCCTCGTCTCCATCACCAAGCTCGCGATCGGGCCAGCAGCTCGCCCGGAGTTCACGCTCTATCAGCACAAGCTCAGTGACGACGTGTCTATGCACCAAGCCGTGGTGCAGTTCAGGGGAGGACGTTCTGCTGCTCGTCACTTCCGTTTTACGGGAAGGGCCATGCCTACGGAGAGGCATGCCATGCAGATGGCTGCCCGCGAGGCGATAGCTCGCCTTCGGGACATCCTTCCTACGATGAAGACTCGTCGCTACCGCTACCTCCCATGCCATGTGCCTTACACCAGCCACTATGCGTTCGCCTGCCATCGGGGAGAACGAGATGAAGCCATCGAGATGGTTGTGGAGTATCTCAAGGCGCTGGCGGAGTCTTTCGACAACCTCGTAGATGATCTTGTGGCTGCCCGCATGGACTTAGTCCGGGGCGGTCCTGCCAGCAGGAAGGAGCTTCTCCACACGGCGCCGCCTCTGACTTTCGTCTCGTCTTCAGCCTCGTATGCACCGGCCGTTTTGGCCACTGCTCGCCGTCTGCCTACCACTGAGGAGTTCGACCGAGTCATCGCTCCTACTCCAGTCAGAGCCGCACCGCCTGCCGCACGCGCTCTACCACCAGTCGCCCCCGCTCCGTCACCGCCGCACAGCGTCGCGCGCCAGGAACCAGCTAGAGAGGAGGAGGTTGATTCTCCTGGACCTCTGAGCCTTGCCATCGGCAAGGGGAAGGAGATCTTCACCATCTCCGACTGAGAGCACCGAGTAGCCACGTGTTATGCCTGCTTGTATGATGTGTTGTTTTATATGTACGCTAGTTTGTATTGGCGTGATTGCTGCCTTCCGGAGTAGTACGCTAGTTTTAAAATAACATGTCAGGATGTGTACGCGCATCTTGAGTGCTGTATCGTGTGGTTGCTTTTCGCATGTAAGTTTTATGTTAAGCACTTCTTCTCCGTGAAAAATCATTTGTGTTTCTTTGAAAACCTTGAAGCCTCTTTAATTATCGCCTTTGCAAGATTTTTCTTGTGCTACACAGTTTTTCTCATGGGTTTTGCAAATAATACCCCAGACTGGAAAAATGTCTCGCCCATGGACTCGCTCTATGCCCAATCAGCCAGAAGAGGTTTACGGGACACAGACCAGCAACAATTTCACTCAGGGTCAGTCCGGCCAACAAGACAGCGAAGCAGCACTGTCTCAAGTATGCCGTCTCTTCGAGCAAAGCCAGCAACAGCACCAAGAGATGATGAACCATGTCATCAATATGGGAAACCACCGTGAACCCTATCAACCACATTCCAAGTTATTTGAGTTACAGAAGACTCGCCCCTCAACTTTTGCTCACACCGATAGACCGCTGGAAGCCGATGATTGGCTTTGTGAGATTGAAAGGAAACTGATTATTGCTCAGTGCTCGGATCATGAGAAGGTGCTTTATGCACCACACTACCTTACTGGAGCAGCCGCAGCATGGTGGGAAAACTTCCTACACATGCATCCCAGGGAACACAACATCACCTGGGAAGAATTCAAGGAAGGCTTCCGTGGGGCACACATCCCCAGGAGCATCCTAAAGATCAAGAAGAGAGAGTTTGATGACCTAAAGCAAAGAGGCATGTCCGTCACAGAATACAACGGTCAGTTCACCCAGCTGTCTCGTTATGCCTATGACGAGCACATGACAGAAAACAAGAAGATGGAAAAATTCCTGGACGGCCTGGCACCAGCATTAAGATGCCAACTGATCGTGCACACCTTTCCGGATTTTAAGACGCTGGTGGACAAGGTCATCACCTTGGAGAATGAGCGCCGTAGTCTAGAAGATAGCCGTAAGCGGAAGAGGGACAAGACAACGCTTGCCCGCAGCAACCGAGGCAAGACTAAGGTCCCAAGGACAGACGCAAGGAGATCCACGACTACTGAGCCAAGGCCCGTCGGGCAGTTTCATGCCAGGGACAAGGAGTTCACATACCGTCCAGGGGTCACCTACTATGCATGTGGTCAACAAGGGCATTATGCTAAACAGTGCCCGAAGCCGAGAGGCTCGGCACCCAAGCCGAACAATGGTGGGAACAATCCAGCCCCCAAGCGCAACAACTTCAACCCCAGCAACAGCCACAGGAAGGGTCACCTGAACCATGTGACCAGGGAAGAAGCGCAGAATGCCCCAGACATCGTGCTCGGTACGTTCCCTGTCAACACAGTACCTGCCACGGTTTTGTTTGATTCTGGAGCTTCCCATTCGTTCGTTTCGAAGAGTTTTGTTTCGCAACACGGTTTTCCCATTCTTCCCCTGGAAAAATCTATGATCATCAAGTCCCCCGGAAATAAGCAAATCGCTCAAGGTTACTGCCAAGGAGTGGTCATTGAGTTTGAAGGACTACAATTCCACGCGAATCTCATCGTGTTGGAAAGTAAAGGACTGGATGTCATTTTAGGGATGGACTGGTTGACCACCAACAAAGGATTCATCGACTGTTTCAATCGGACCGTGATTCTCACTCACCATCACGGCAAGACTATAAGAGTTTCCGCTCAAGAAAGGCCATAGTCCCAGAGACCAAAACTGAACAAAATGGACATTGCGGAACTGAGAAAAGTTCCAGTGGTATGCGAGTTCCCTGATGTGTTCCCGGAGAACTACCAGGCATGCCACCAGACCGAGAGATAGAATTCAGCATTGAACTAGCACCTGGCACCGCTCCCATCTATAAAAAGCCGTATAGAATGGCACCCTCAGAATTGGTGGAGTTGAAGAAGCAGATAAAGGAATTGTTGGACAAAGGATTTATTCGAGCCAGCTCCTCACCTTGGGGTTCGCCTGTGTTGTTCGCCAAAAAGAAAGATGGAACACTGAGGCTGTGCATAGACTATCGAGCCCTCAATATGGTCACCATCAAAAACAAATATCCGATGCCACAAATAAATGATTTGTTTGACCAGCTCGCACAGGCCAAGGTATTCTCAAAAATTGATTTTAGATCGGGATATCACCAATTGAAGGTACGGACGGAAGATATTCCCAAGACAGCTTTCACTTCCAGATATGGGTTATACGAGTTTACAGTGATGCCTTTTGGACTAACGAACGCCCCCGCATATTTCGTCCACCTCATGAACAAAGTGTTCATGAAATTCATGGACAAATTTGTGGTGGTATTCATTGACGATATTCTGGTTTACTCAAGGACACCAGAAGAGCATGCTGAGCACCTCAGAATCTTTTTGGGAGAATTGAGGAAACATCAGTTGTACGCCAAATTTAGCAAATGCGAATTTTGGCTAAGACAAGTTGGTTTCTTGGGCCATATATTGAACCAAGAAGGCGTGGCCGTAGACCCAGAAAAAGTCAAGGCCATACTAGACTGGAAGCCACCCGCGAATGTTATAGATGTGCGGAGTTTCCTAGGAATGGCCGGATATTACAGGAGATTTATTGAAGGATTCTCCACTGTGGCAAAACCTATAACACAGTTACTCAAGAAGGACAACAAATTTGTATGGACGGAAGCATGTGAGCAGAGCTTCCAAGAACTCAAGAAGAAGCTGACAACCGCACCGGTCTTAACTGTACCAGACATACACAAGAGCTTTGAGGTGTATTGTGACGCGTCCCGAAAAGGTCTCGGATGTGTGCTAATGCAGGATGGCAAAGTTGTCGCATATGCCTCCAGGCAGCTGCGAAAACATGAGGAAAATTACCCAACACATGACTTGGAGCTAGCAGCAGTTATACATGCACTCAAGGAGTGGAGGCATTTTCTGTTGGGTAATCGCTGTGAAATATATACGGACCATAAGAGCCTCAAATATATTTTCACACAGCCAGAGCTGAATTTACGCCAACGACGCTGGTTGGAACTGGTCAAGGACTATGACGTCGGTATTCACTACCACCCAGGGAATGCAAATGTAGTGGCCGATGCCCTTAGTCGAAACCCCAGCCCGGACAGTGACGGTCAGAAAAATTTGAGGCCTGAGTTTCAGCGAGAGTTCACTAGGCTCAACATGATGTTAGTCTCTGAGGGCACCGTATCGAACCTGGAGATACAACCCACCCTAGTGGAACAAATCAAGAAGGCTCAACAGGGACATCCCAGTATCGAAGGCATAAAGAAGAAAATGAATCTTGGTAAGACTTCAGAATTCGTCACGGACAGTGAAGGAACATTATGGTACCGAGACAGACTTTGCGTACCTAACATTGAGGAACTCAAGCAACAGATCTTGACGGAAAGCCACACCGCCCCATACTCGATCCATCCTGGAGGAACCAAAATGTACAAGGACATCCAAGAAAGATTTTAGTGGCACGGTATGAAAAGAGATATAGCCACGTTCATTGCTTGTTGCGATTCATGTCAGCGCATCAAGGCAGAGCACCAAAAGCCAGCAGGGCTACTCCAGCCTAACAGGATACCGGAGTGGAAATGGGATGAAATCGGAATGGACTTCATTGTCGGATTACCCCGGTCACAACGCGGAAATGACGCCATATGGGTCATCACAGACCGACTAACCAAGGTTGCTCATTTCATTCCCGTGAAGACTACCTACTCCACACAAAGACTGGCAAAACTTTATCTCTCCCGTATAGTTTGCTTGCACGGAGTCCCAAAGAATATAATTTCAGACCGAGGCACCCAATTCGTCTCCAAATTTTGGGATCACCTACAACAAGCTCTGGGCACGCAACTGGCTTTCAGTACAGCATACCACCCTCAGACCAATGGACAAACAGAACGTGTAAACCAAATCCTAGAGGATATGCTAAGGGCCTGTGTGCTCACCTATGGATCCAGTTGGGAAGAGAGTTTGTCGTATGCCGAATTTGCTTACAACAACAGTTACCAAGCCAGCTTACAAATGGCACCCTTTGAATCATTGTACAGACGAAGATGTTGTACCCCCCTGAATTGGTCAGAAACAGGTGACAGCCGTATCTTCGGCCCAGACATGCTTAAGGAGGCCGAGGAGAAAGTTAAACAAATCAGGGACAGACTCAAGACAGCACAGAGCCGACAAAAGAGCTACTATGATCAGAAGCACCGTGAGGTCAGCTTTGAACCTGGTGATTCTGTATACCTCCGAGTATCTCCTATGAGGGATCTGCAACGGTTCAAAATTAAGGGGAAGCTAGCCCCAAGATTTATTGGACCATTTTGTGTAAAGGCACGAAGAGGCACGGTGGCCTACCAACTAGACCTCCCCAAGGAGCTGTCAGACATCCATGACGTGTTCCACGTCTCACAGTTAAGAAAATGTGTGACCAACCCAGAAAAACATGTACCTCATGAAGACATTGATATGCAACCAGACCTCACCTACAGAGAAAGGCCAGTAAAGATTCTAGAAGAGTCTGAACGGAGGACCCGTCAGAAAACGACAAGATTTTTCAGGGTTCAGTGGAGCAACCACACTGAGGATGAAGCTACATGGGAAAGGAAGGATTTCTTCAAGCAGAGTATCCATATCTATTTGAGGATCAGCAGAAATCTCGAGGACGAGATTTTTCCTAAGGGGGTAGGTGTTGTGACACCCAAGTTTTTATTTGGATTTTTCAAAAGATTTTATTTGACTTGAGGGGAGTGATTTAAATTTTTCTTCAAGAGAACTCTCCCTCTCATATATTTTTCTTTATGGCAAAAGTTTTGTTTGGATTCACCAAAGATCTGCCTTTGGACTTGGAAGTTCTTGCTTTTCTTTTGGACTCAAGACAAAATGTTTTTCATTTGGGAAAATAACTTTTGAAAATCTTTTTGAATTTGCACTATGGCTTTTGGAAAATCCTTTGCCACTTTCAACAAATCCTTCTTGCCATGGCCTTAGTGCAAATCCTCTCTCCTAACCACTTCCTCACCTTTGGATCATGATTTGCATCAAATCCAGCAAGTTGAACCTCCCCATGTGATTATTTCCATTCAAATTATATTCAAACAAATTTCTGTCTTCTATTCTACCACTTGGAGATTTACAAAGGAACCCCACTTTCTGTCTTGATTTTTGGCACCAAACCTTTTTCCCCTCCTAGTCCTTTGAACCCTCAACCTAGAACCATGAAGATCCACTGGTCTTCAGTTCAAAATTTTCAAACTACACTTTCTGCAAGTTTGGACCAGATTTGTCAAATTTGGTGAAATTCATTCCAAACCTTCTCCAAAAATTCCAAGTAAAATCAGGCAGCCTCTGGGTGCATTGAGTGGTCATCTCACCAAGTTATAGCTCCAAAAAAATTTATCTCATAATCTAAACCTTCTGTCGAACACCTGCAATGCACTGTCTTTGTCAAAGTTCAGAAAGTTCAGAGATTCAGTCAGTGGCTGTTGTCGTTTTCTTCAGAGGAGGACGTCGATCTCGCCAGTGCCACCGCGTTGCCTTGCTCCTCGTCCCCGCCCCCTTGTTCCTGCACCGCACGAACGCCTGGCACCTTGCGGGCGTCGGCGACGAGCAGCAGAAGGTGCGCCGCCCCGTGACCGACGCCGGCGGCGGCTTTGCGGACGCCAGCGGGAGACACGGCGCCGACGACGCCACCCAGCGCCGCCCAAACCACCGGAGCTCGCCGCGTGGCCTTCCACTCCCCCGAACGCGCTGCCGCTCTCGTGGTGAACCGCAGGGCGCGGAGCGCGCTCTCTGCCGCCGTTGAGCCCGTGCGGTCACCTCACCGTGGACCGACGCCATTACGCCAAGACCGACCCCGTTTAGCTGCAAAACGAATCCAGTAACCTCCACTGATGCTGCCCGGCCGCTCATACCCCCTGCCAATCCACTGCTCCGCCGTAATCGCTCGCCGGAGATTCTCCGTTCACGGCCACCCCGTTGATCTGCCTATAAATAGAGGCCCCGAGCTTCAACTCGAGCACCCACCAGCACTGTACTTCCCCTAGAGCACGCCTAGCCACTAGAAGAGCCCCGAGGAGGTCTCCTTCCTCGACTCCGGCCGCCGCGACCCGCCACGGGATCCAGCCCGATTCGCCCCCGTGTGTGCTCCTCCGCCTCCATTCTCTTGCCAGTAGCTTCACTATGCATCCCTCTTTCTGACCCGCACTTCAATTTGAAGCTTGCAGCCCTCCACCGGAGTTCCCCATCCTCACCCGAGCCGCCGTCCGCCGGAGAAAGTGTCGCCATCGACGTGGTGCTCCCCGTTGGACGAGTCCACCACCCACTGACGCGGAAGAGGACGCTGAAGCTCTTGGTACCCTCCGTTCCTCCTAACTCGCCGTGGTTCGACGCCGGCGTCCACCGCAGTCTTCGGGCGCCGGCGAGCTTTTCAAATCTGACATGTGGACCCCGCGTGTCAGCCTCTGTTCTTTTATTCGCGAACCGTTTTTTGTTGGCGCCTTCGGGCGGAATACGTTTTCTCCTTTGCGGTTGGCATTCCGAACCGAAGCGTTTTCTGTTTTCTCAGTTAAAACCCTGGAACTTTTCTGTTTCATCACAGATAAGTCCCTGGACAGAAACCTTTATAACTTTTTAATAAAAAGGTATTTTTGAGTGATTCTTTTTCTGACAATCTTCAAATTTTGTCTAGTTTTTTATGGGATTTATTTGAAAAATATTTGGAAAAGTTTCTGTGCATGTGTTGATTTTCACGTTAGTACCCGTTTCGTGATTGCCGTAGGTTCCGGGGGAGGTGACGGAGCCGCGAACTTCGCCGAGCTAGACTCCGACTTCTCCGAACCAGGCAAGCATGTTTTGAACAGTTGATATGACAGGTGTTTTTCATGTTCACGTGAGAGTTTGTGCGTGGCAAATGAAGGTCGGTAAATACCTCGTTGCTTGTAAGGCAACAACCCTGTTGTTCCAAAGTTGCGATGATCTCTGATGAGAGATGGCCTAATCATGTGGTGACATGAAGGGCAGCAAGGTGGTACTGTTGTAGCATGCCAGCCTTGCGTCATCCGACTTTTTCCGACGTTAACGTGGTTGGAGCCGCGTTACCGTCCTTTCCCCTTTCCGTGCTACCACAAGTCTCATTGCCAGGATGCAGTTTAGTAAGTTGGTAACCTCTTTCCGTGTAAACACCAAACAGAGAGGCCGGGATGATGGTACCTTGGCCCAGGATTAAAGCCAGTCATTCGGTCAGGGGGCATGGGTGTTTCCGGTTGGGACCGAGAGGGGGGGCACCCCCTTAAAGCGCGCGTATAGAAATTTGATCCCATGCTACGCGAGGTTGTAGCCTCCCCGTCTCAAGGTTTTTCTTGAATGTTGCCGAGGGTGATCCCTGGCTTCGGATGGATGAATTGGGTGTGTACTGGTTAGACGTGTTTCTTCCAAAACACCGTAGACGGAACTAGTCCCCGTGACTACTGAAATCCGTTGGCTGTGGTTAAGTATAAACTCTGCAGAGTCAATTCTTTCCAAAT
Source organism: Triticum aestivum (assembly GCF_018294505.1). Lineage (NCBI taxonomy): Eukaryota > Viridiplantae > Streptophyta > Magnoliopsida > Poales > Poaceae > Triticum > Triticum aestivum. The sequence continues at coordinate 285,587,547 of NC_057814.1, read as the reverse complement.
CATCGTATCCATGATCCAGCAGTGTAAGTTTTGCATCCATATCTATCGGTGTGAAAAACTTGTCCCCGGTGAACAAGTTCAAGTGGTAAATTCAGATCTATTGTTATTCCTATGGATGGACTAACTTTATATTTGTCTCATGCTTGTGATAATTCATGTTCCCGAACTACTGTATTAATGAGTTGTGATATAAGCCCTTTATGAGACATCGCGCAGACGTCCGACTATGGCGTGTACTCGTTTCTCACTTTAAATATAAGCCCTTTATGAGATGTCGCTCAGACGTCCGACTGCAGCATGCACTGCCTTTATTTTCTGTTATAAGCCCTTTATGTGGTGTCGCCCCGACGCTCGACTGTGGCATTAATATTCCGCATTTTCCGCTCGAGGAGTCTTTCAGACACTCGTTTGGCACCCGCATTATTATTCCGCATTTTCCGCTCGAGGAGTCTTTCAGACACTCGTTTGGCACCCACATTATTATTCCGCATTTTCCGCTCGAGGAGTCTTTCAGACACTCGTTTGGCACCAGTATTACTATTCTGCAGTTTCCGCTCGAGGCGTCATTCAGACCCTCGCTTGGCACCCAGTACTTATTACTGCTATGTCTAATCGCACCAGTTAACTTGTTCATATGCTTCATGTTTACATTTGTTATATCTTATGTCCAAACTGTCTTGCGAGTACTTTCATAGTACTCACCTGGCTTGTTGATTTGGCCAGATGTTGACGAAGGCGATCTCTTGGATGAAGAGTTTGATAGCGCGTCCGATGCCTAGAGGAGTCCCAGTCAGTCCTGCGCAATCCCGGACTTTGGTCACTTGTATTGTATTCGCTTCCGCCACCCGCAATAAGTCTCCTCGAGCCTCACTCCGACGCTCGAAGAGCTGTAGTCTCCTGGAATCATATCACTCACTTCGCGGTGATATTTCCACCACCGTTATTATCGTAAGTTAGTAGTTTGCCACCCTATCCGCCGTCTTGTTTTTAACGGCGTGCATGTAATAAATTGTTGGGCAGTCTCTGCTCAACCTTGTATTATATTTAGTACTCCTGGTATTTTTTCTTCTGTGACCAAGATATTGTCTACCAGTGAGAAGGAATTCTTCCTCGCTGGTCCGTAAAAGGGATTGGTCTCTCAATAAATATTTTATTGAAAAACCGGTCGTGACACCGTGCCGGGCTGTTGATGGGGCCACGCTCGCGGGCCGCAGGCAGGCAAGTCTGGGCACCCCCGTTCCCAGGACGCCGACAGTATATGAACGTAGAGCCCATCACACCCGATCATCACGTGGTGTCTCAGCACGACGAACTGTCGCAACGGTGCATACTCAGGGAGAACACTTATACCTTGAAACTTTAGTAAGGGATCATCTTATAATGCTATCGCCATACTAAGCAAAATAAGATGCATAAAGGATAAACATCACATGCAATCAAAATATGTGACATGATATGGCCATCATCATCTTGTGCCTTTGATCTCCATCTCCAAAGCACCATCAAGATCTCCATCATCACTGGCTTGACACCTTGATCTCCATCGTAGCGTCGTGGTCGTCTCGCCAACTAGGGCTTCTACAACTATCGCTAACGCATAGTGATAAAGTAAAGCAATTTCATGGCGTTTGCATTTCATACAATAAAGCGACAACCATAAGGCTCCTACCAGTTGCCAAAAACTTTTACAAAACATGATCATCTCATACAATAACTTATATCACATCATGTCTTGACCATATCACATCACAACATGCCCTACAAAAACAAGTTTGACGTCCTGTACTTTGTTGTTGCAAGTTTTACGTGGCTGCTACGGGCTTCTAGTAAGAACCGTTCTTACCTACGCATCAAAACTACAACGGTGATTTATCAAGTTTGTTGTTTTAACCTTCAACAAGGACCGGCCGCAGTCAAATTCGATTCAACTAAAGTTGGAGAAATAGACACCCGCCAGCCACCTTTATGCAAAACTAGTTGCATGTTTTTCGGTGGAACCGGTCTCATGAACGTGGTCATGTAAGGTTGGCCCGGGCTGCTTCATCCAACAATACCGTCGAATCAAAATAAGACATTGGCGGTAAGTAGTATGACGATCACCGCCCACAACTCTTTGTGTTCTACTCGTGCATATCATCTACGCATAGACCTAGCTCGGATGCCACTGTTGTGAAACGTAGCATGCAATTTCAAAAAAAATCCTACACTCACGCAAGATCTATCTAGGAGATGCATAGAGACGAGAGGGGGAGAGTGTGTCCACGTACCCTCATAGACTGAAAGCGGAAGCGTTTGACAACGCGGTTGATGTAGTCGAACTTCTTCTCGTTCCAACCGATAAAGCACTGAATGTACGGCACCTCCGAGTTCTGCACACGTTCAGCTCGATGATGTCCCTCAAACTCTTGATCCAGCAAAGTGTCGAGGGAGAGTTCCACAACACGACGGCATGGTGACGGTGATGGTGAAGTGATTCGCGCAGGGCTTTGCAAGCAATATGAAGATATGACCGGAGGCATAAACTGTGGAGGGGGGCGCCGCACACGGCTAACAATTGTTGGTGTGTGTTCTAGCGGTGCCCCCCCCAACATATATATAGGTTGGAGGGGAGGAGAGGGAGCCAAGGGGGCGCCCCAAGTAGGAGGAATCCTACTTGGGGTCCTCCCAATTCAGCCTCCCCCCTTTCCTATTCCTATTCGGAGTAGGAAGGGAAGAGGGGGGAGGGGGAATCCTATTACCTTTTTCCTTTCCTTCTTCCCCTGGGCACCAGCCCCTTTGTGGCTAGTGTGTTTCCCCTCTTGGCCCATAAGGCCCATATCTTTTGTCGGGGTTTCCCGGAACCCCTTCCGGTGACCCGATAAGTACCCGGTGCATCCCGAAACACTTCCGGTGTCCGAATACCATCGTCCTATATACTAATCTTTACCTCCCAACCATTTCAAGACTCCTCGTCATGTTCGTGATCTCATCCGGGACTCCGAACAACATTTGGTCACCAAATCACATAACTCATATAATACAAATTGTCATCAAATGTTAAGCGTGCGGACCCTACGGGTTCGAGAACTATGTAGACATGACCGAGACACCTCTCCGGTAAATAACCAATAGCGGAACCTGGATGCTCATATTGGTTCCTACATATTCTACGAAGATCTTTATTGGTCAAACCGTAATGACAACATACGTCATTCCCTTTGTCATCGGTATGTTACTTGCCCGAGATTCGATCATCGGTATCTTCATACCTAGTTCAATCTCGTTACCGGCAAGTATCTTTACTCATTCCGTAATGCATCATCTCGCAACTAACTCATTAGTCACATTGCTTGCAAGGCTTATCATGATGTGCATTACCGAGAGGGCCCAGACATACCTCTTCGATACTCGGAGTGACAAATCCTAATCTCGATCTATGCCAACCCAACAAACACCTTCGGAAATACCTGTAGAGCATCTTTATAATAACCTAGTTACGTTGTGACGTTTGATAGCACACAAGGTATTCCTCTGGTATCCGGGAGTTGCATAATCACATAGCCAAAGGAATATGTATAAGTCATGAAGAAATCAATAGCAATAAAACTTAACGATCGTAATGCTAAGCTAATGGATGGGTCTTGTCCATCGCATCATTCTCCTAATGATGTGATCCCATTCATCAAATTACAACACATGTCTATGGTTAGGAAACTTAACCATCTTTGATTAACGAGCTAGTCTAGTAGACGCATACTAGGGACACTGTGTTTTGTCTATGTATCCACACATGTATCAAGTTTCCGGTTAATACAATTCTAGCATGAATAATAAAAATTTATCATGATATAAGGAAATATAAATAACAACTTTATTATTGCCTCTAGGGCATATTTCCTTCAGTCTACTACTTGCACTAGAGTCAATAATCTAGTTCACATCGCCATGTGATTTAACACCAATAGTTCAGATCACCATGTGATTAACACCCATAGTTCACATCTCCATGTGACCAACACCCAAAGGGTTTACTAGAGTCAATAATCTAGTTCACATCGCCATGTGATTAACACCCAAAGAGTACTAAGGTGTGATCATGTTTTGCTTATGAGAGAAGTTTAGTCAACGTGTCTGCCACATTCAGATCCATATGTATTTTGCAAATTTCCATGTCTACAATGCTCTGCATGGAGTTACTCTAGCTAATTGCTCCCATTTTCAATATGTATCCAGATTGAGATTCAGAGTCATCTGGATCAGTGTCAAAGCTTGCATCGACATAACCCTTTACGACGAACTCTTTGTCACCTCCATAACCGAGAAACATTTCCTTAGTCCTCTTTAGGTACCTAAGGACAATTTTGACCGATGTCCAGCGATCTACTCTTGGGTCACTATTGTACCCCTTTGCCAAACTTATGGCAAGGTACACAATAGGTCTGGTACACAGCATGGCATATTTTATAAAACCTATGGCTGTGGCATAGGGAATGACTTTCATTCTCTCTCTATCTTCTGCCGTGGTCGGGTTTTGAGTCTTACTCAACTTCATACCTTACAACTCAGGCAAGAACTCCTTCTTTGACTGCTCCATTCTGAACTCCTTCAAAATCTTATCAAAGTATGTACTCATCGAAAGTCTTATCAAGCGTCTTGATCTATCTCTATGGATCTTGATGCCCAATATACAAGCAGCTTCACCGAGGTCTTTCATTGAAAAATCCAAGTATCCTTTTATGCTAACCAGAAATTCTATATCATTCCTGATCTACAATATGTCATCCACATATAATATCAAAAATGCTACACGGCTCCCACTCACTTTCTTGTAAATACAGGCTTCACCATAAGTCTGTATAAAACCATATGCTTTGATCACCTCATCAAAGCGTATATTCCAACTCCAAGATGCTTGCACCAGTCCATAGATGGATCGCTGGAGTTTGCAAACTTTGTTAGCACTTTTAGGATCGACAAAACCTTCTGGTTGCATCATATACAACTCTTCTTTAAGAAATCTATTAAGGAATGCAGTTTTGACATCGGTTTGCCATATTTCATAAAATGTGGCAATTGCTAACATGATTCGGAAAGACTTAAGCACCGCTACGAGTGAGAAAATCTCATCGCAGTCAACACCTTGAACTTGTCGAAAACCTTCTGCGACAAGTCGAGCTTTGTAGATAGTAACACCACCCAGCGCCCGTCTTCCTCTTGAAGGTCCATTTATTCTCAATGGATTGCCGATCATTGGGCAAGTCCACCAAAGTCGACACTTTGTTCTCATACAAGGATCCTATCTCAGATTTCATGGCCTCAGGCCATTTATCGGAATCTGGGCTCATCATAGCTTCTTCATAGTTCGTAGGTTTGTCATGGTCTAGTAACATGACTTCCAGAACAGGATTACCGTACCACTCTGGTGTGGAACATGCTCTGTTCGACCTACGAGGTCCACTAGTAACTTGATCTGAAGTTTCATGATTATCTCATTAGCTTCCTCTCTAGTTGGTGTAGGCATCACCAGAACGGATTTCTCTGATGAGTAACTTTCCAATTCGAGAGAAGGTATGATTACCTCATCAAGTTCTACTTTCCTCACACTCACTTCTTTCGAGAGAAACTCCTTCTATAGAAAGGATCCATTCTTAGCAACAAAGATCTCGGCTTCGGATCTGTGATAGAAGGTGTACCCAACAGTTTCTTTTGGGTATCCTATGAAGACACTTTTATCCGATTTGGGTTCAAGCTTATCAGGCTGAAGCTTTTTCACGTAAGCATCGCAACCCCAAACTTTAAGAAACGACAGCTTAGGTTTCTTTGCGAAACCACAGTTCATACGGTGTCGTCTCAACGGATTTAGATGGTGCCCTTTCTACCGTGAATGCAGCTGTCTCTAATGCATAAAATCGGTAAGAGTCATCGTTGATCGCACCATATCTAATAAAGTACGGTTACGATGTTCGGACACACCATTACGCTGTGGTGTTCCAGGTGGCATGAGTTGTGAAACTATTCCACATTGTTTTAAATGAAGGCCAAACTCGTAACTCAAATATACGCCTCCACGATCAGATCGTAGAAACTTTATTTTCTTGTTATGATGATTCTCCACTTCACTGTGAAATTCTTTGAACCTTTTAAATGTTTCAGACTTGTGTTTCATCAAGTAGATATAGCCATATCTGCTCAAATCATCTATGAAGGTCAGAAAATAACGATACCCACCGCGAGCCTCAACACTCATCGGACCGCATACATCGGTATGTATTATTTCCAATAAGTCAGTGGCTCGCTCCATTATTCGGAGAAGGGATTCATAGTCATCATGCCCATGAGGCATGGCTCGCAAGCATCAAACGATTCATAATCAAGTGATTCCAAAAGTCCATCCGCATCGAGTTTCTTGATGCGCTTTACACCAACGTGACCTAAACGGCAATGCCACAAATATGTTGCACTATCATTATCAACTTTGCATCTTTTGGCATCAATATTATGAATATGTGTATAACCATGATCAAGATTTTACAAACCATTCACATTGGGTGTATGACCATTGAAGGTTTTATTCATGTAAACAGAACAACAGTTATTTTCTGACTTAAATGAATAACCGTATTGCAATAAACATGATCCAATCATATTCATGCTCAACGCAAACACCAAATAACATGTATTTAGGTTCAACACTAATCCTGAAGGTAGAGGGAGTATGCGATGGTGATCTTATCAACCTTGGAATCACTTCCAAAACACATCATTACCTTACCCTCAACTAGTCTCTGTTCATTCTATAACTCCTTATTCGAGTTACTAATCTTAGGAAGTGAACCGGTATAAAATACCCAGGGGTTACTATGAACACTAGTAAAGTACACATTAATAACATGTATATCAAATATACCTTTTTTTACTTTGCCATCCTTCTTATCCGCCAAATATTTGGGACAGCTACGTTTCCAGTGACCAGTCCCTTTGCAGTAGAAGCACTCAGTTTCAGGCTTTGGTCTAGCTTTGGGCTTCTTCCCGAGAGTGACAACTTGCATGCCATTTTTATTGAAGTTCCCTTTCTTTCCCTTTGCCTTTTTTCTTGAAACTAGTGGTCTTGTTAACCATCAACACTTGATGCTCTTTCTTGATTTCTACCTTCACCGATTTCAGTCGTGAAGAGCTCGGGATTTTCGTTATCCCTTGCATATTATAGTTCATCATGAAGTTCTAGTAACTTGGTGATAGTGACTAGAGAACTCTGTCAATCACTATCTTATCTGGAAGATTAACTCCCACTTGATTCAAGCGGTTGTAGTACCCAGACATTTTGAGCACATGCTCACTAGTTGAGCTATTCTTCTCCATCTTGTAGGTAAAGTACCTGTCAGAGGTCTCATACCTCTCGACATGGGCATGAGTCTGAAATACCAATTTCAACTCTTGGAACATCTTATATGTTCCGGGGCATTCAAAACGTTTTTGAAGTCCCGGTTCTAGGCCGTAAAGCATGGTGCACTAAACTATCAGGTAGTCATCATACCGAGCTTGTCAAACGTTCATAACGTCTACATCTGCTCCTCCAATAAGTATGTCACCTAGCGGTGCATCAAGGACATAATTCTTCTGTGCAGCAATGAGGATAATCCTCAGATCATGGACCTAGTCCGCATTATTGCTACTATCATCTTTCAACTTATTTTTCTGTAGGAACATATCAAAAATAAAACAGGGGAGCTATACGCGAGTTATTGATCTATAACACAGATATGCAAATAGTATCAGGACTAAGTTCATGATAAATTAAGTTCAATTAATCAAATGACTTAAGAACTCCCACTTAGATAGACATCCCTCGAGTCATCTAAATGATCACGTGATCCAAATCAACTAAACCATGTCCGATCATCACGTGAGATGGAGTAGTCATCAATGGTGAACATCTCTATGTTGATCATATCTACTATATGATTCATGTTTGACCTTTCGGTCTCCAGTGTTCCAAGGCCATGTCTGTACATGCTAGGCTCGTCAAGTTTAACTCGAGTATTCCACATGTGCAAAACTGTCTTGCACCCGTTGTATGTGAACATAGAGCCTATCAGACCCGATCATCACGTGGTGTCTCAGCACGATGATTGCGGCTTGAAGCTACGTCGGTATTTCGCCAAAGAGGAAGGAATGATGCAGCACAGTAGCAGTAGGTATTTCCCTCAGTGATGAAACCAAGGTTATCGAACTAGTAGGAGAACCAAGCAACACAATGTAAACAGCACATGCACACAAACAACAAATACTCGCAACCCAACGTGTTAAAGGGGTTGTCAATGCCTTTCGGGTAACGGCGCCAAAAATTGACAAACGGACGTGAGAGTGTAGTAAATATTGATAGATCGAATGCCAAATAAAATAAAGTGTAGCAAGGTATTTTTGGTTTAATAGATCTGAAAATAAAAGAAAAGGAAAAGTAGATCGCAAAGGCAAATAATATGAGAAAGTGACCCGGGGGCCGTAGGTTTCACAAGTGGCTTCTCTCGAGAAAAATAGCAAACAGTGGGTAAACAAATTACTGTTGGGCAATTGGTAGAACTTCAAATAATCATGACGATATCCAGGCAATGATCATTATATCGGCATCATGTCCAAGATTAGTAGAGCGACTCCTGCCTGCATCTACTACTATTACTCCACACATCGACCGCTATCCAGCATGCATCTAGTGTATTAAGTTCATGGAGAAACGGAGTTATGCAATAAGAACAATGACATGATGTAGACAAGATCTATCTATGTAGAGATAGACTCCATCGTTTTGTCCTTAGTAGCAACGATACATATGTGTCAGTTCCCCTTCTGTCACTAGGATCAAGCACCGTAAGATCGAACCCACTACAAAGCACCTCTTCCCATTGCAAGATAAATAGATCAAGTTGGCCAAACAAAACCCAAATATCGGAGAAGAAATACGAGGCTATAAGAAATCATGCATATAAGAGATCAAAGAAACTCAAATAACTTTCATGGATATAAAAAGATAGATCTGATCATAAACTCAAAGTTCATCCGATCACAACAAACACACCGCAAAAAGAGTTACATCATATGGATCTCCAAGAGACCATTGTATTGAGAATCAAACGAGAGAGAGGAAGCCATGTAGCTACTAACTACGGACCCGAAGGTCTACAAAGAACTACTCATGCATCATCGGAGAGGCACCAATGGAAGTGGTGAACCCCTCCGTGATGGTGTTAGATTGGATCTGGTGGTTCTTGACTCTGTGGCGGCTGGAATTGATTTTCATCGACTCCCCTAGGGTTTCTGGAATATTGGGGTATTTATAGAGCAAAGAGGCGGTCCGGGGGGCACACGAGGTGGGCACACCCCACCAGGGCGCGCCTGGGCCTCCTGGTGCGCCCCGGTGGGTGGTGCTCCCCTTGGAGCACCCCCAGGCGCTGCCTTGGCCCATTGGGTGTCTTCTGGTCCATAAAAAATCTCCGTAAAGTTTCCTTGCATTTGGACTCCGTTTGGTATTGATTTCCTGTGATGTAAAAAACATGCAGAAAACAGCAACTGGCACTTGGCACTATGGCAATAGGTTAGTACTAAAAATGATATAAAATGACTATAAAATGATTATAAAACATACAAGATTGATAATATAACAACATGGAACAATCAAAAATTATGGATACGTTGGAGATGTATCAGCATCCCCAAGCTTAACTCCTGCTCGTCCTCGAGTAGGTAAGTGATAAGAATAGAATTTTTGATGTGGAATGCTGCCTAACATGTCATCTCATATTCTTTTCTTTATAGCATGGACATTTGGACTTTCATGTGGTTCAAAGCAATAGTCTTGTTTCGACATGATAACTTAAATACTCAAGCATATCAACAAGAAACCATGTCTTTCAAAATATCAATGCTAAAATAAGTTATCCTTAGCCCATCATGCTCAACCATTGATCCATTCATGAAACACACTCGCATATTAAGTACACCCAATACTCGAGTACGTTCATATTGCCTCCTAGTTGGTGCTTTTATTAGAGAAGATGGAGACTCATATTCAAAAAAAATTGCATAAAGTAAAAGAAAGGCCCTTCGTAGAGGGAAGTAGGGATTAGTAGAGGTGCCAGAGCTCAAAGCGAAAAACTTAGAGATAAAACATTTTGGGAGGTGTGTCTTTCCCACCAACGAAAACGACTTAGAGTTCCCATCACTTTCCATGCTAGATATTGTCGGGACCCCGATTCCAAGTCACACCGATCTAGCCTGTAACACCTCATATCACTTTGCGGCCTCACGCACGGTACACCCACGGGTGTCGCCTTACCATGGCCCGGGACCGTTTGCGCCTTTTGGCTCACGTATATGACAATGTCGCTAGCATCCATATGACAGAGAACCCGGGCCGACATGGCTAGTCGTGAACCCAAAGCGGCACTAACGTATGGGGACAGGCATACATGAATCAACATCGACTGTGTCGGTCAGCAGCGTGCGAATCCGGGCTGTAGCACTAGGCTAACAGGACTCCGGGAACCCGGGCTGTAGCAGGCTAGGCAGGACTCCGGATGTCACCGCGTGACATTTCCCCAAAGGGACAGACACAGGAACGATATGAATCACATGCCGGCCAGTCAACAAAGGGGGTGGTGGAGTTTAACTGCAGCAAGCCAGCTTTGACTCGGTGGCTATCTTGAACTACGACTGCAAGTAACTCTTTTGAGGTGGCGCACACGAGTCCACATATTCACCATATCAATACTCCACTATGGATCCGCTCCCGTCTCCCTACGAGAACGCCATCCATAGCACTCACGCTTATCTTGTGCATTTTAGAGTATCCACTTTCACTTGTCTATGAACAGTACAGGCAACCCAGAAGTCCTTTACCGCGGACACGGCTATTCGAATAGATCATATTAACCATGCAGGGGTGTACTTCGTCACACACGCTCTCGCCACTTACCACCATGTACACGTCGTGTACCTCGGCAACCTTCAAGCGAAAGCCTGGCGAGGGAGTCGGCCACGACCTGACTAACCACACAAGTCTCTAGTCCAGGTTTATCGCCTATTCGGGTTCCGTCCGCAAGGAGATCCGGCCGGGGTGTCGCTCACGGCCCCAAACGATGTGTGCAGGGTTCCCGAGCCCACCATCCGGGTGCCACTCGGTACACCAGGCCACGTGTGCCTAGTCTGTCCCAAGCCCACCTGTACCGGGTGCCACTTGGTAGACCACTAACACTACCTACAAACACCAGAAACTAGTTGCAACTCCTGGACAGAGATCAGGTTGATTAATAAGTCGAGAGGGGCACTTAAGCATTCCAATGCGTGGTAGTAACTGTTCATGGATCACAAACACAGAACTCAGTTCCTGAGGACGGTTTCAATGAGACAACCCACCATGTACTCCTACATGGCCTCTCACCGCTACCTTTACCAAATTGTGTTCGCACACTTAGCTCTCACACAGTAGGACATGTTCACAACTTTCCAATTCATTCCCGATGAATCAGACCTGACACAACTCTAAGCAATAGCAGGCATGACAAACAAGCATGAATGAGTAGGCACATCAGGGCTCAAACAACTCCTACTCATGCTAGTGGGTTTCATCTATTTACTATGGCAATGACAGGTCATGCAGAGGAAAGGGGTTCAACTACCGCAGCATGTAATAGTTGAAACGTTGTTGTCCTAATGCAGTAAAAGAGAGCAGGAGCGAGAGAGTGGGATTGTATCGGAATGAACAAGGGGGTTTTGCTTGCCTGGCACTTCTGAAGATAACATTGAGTCTTCATTAGTGTCAACGATCACAGCGTCGGAGCAGCGTCTACCGAGAGGGGACAATTACCGGCAAACAAGGAAAACCAATCAATGCAATGCAACAATATGATGCATGAATGTGACATGGCAATATGCTGTGAATTGAGCTAATGCAGCTAGCAACAAGTGCAAGGGGGTCCATTTGAACCAAAGGTTCAAATGCAAACTCTAGTTTGAGCATTTAAAATGTCATTTGAATGTTTTCACTTATACAGCAGGTATAAGTTTGTTTTTCATGCATGAAAGTAGCATAAATGGATAGATTGGATTTTTCTGATAATTTTTCATATATAAATTATTTGATTTGGAGCTACGGTTGAATTTCTATGAATTTTAGAAGTTTGCACTATTTTCTGGAATTTCCTGTATAAGAATAATTCCAGTAATTAAATTACTGCGTCAGCACTACGTCAGGATGACGTCATCAGGTCAACAGCGCGGTCCAGGTCAAACCTGACCTGTGGGGCCCGCACGTCAGTGTCTCATCTGGTTAACAGGGTAATTAGCACTAATATTTTGACTAACCTAAAATTAAAATAGGGCGGGGCCCACGTGTCATTGGCTCAGAGGAGGTCAAACCCGGTGGGTTTGGGTCAAACCCACCGGCGGTTAGCCGCCGGTGACCAAAGCCAGGGCGGAGGGCTTCGGGAATCATCGTTTGGCGTCGGATCGGCGCGCGGAAAGGTGCTTTCGAAGGCTGGGAGTGTGCCGCGTCCGTTGGTACCAGTGGTTAGTCATGGGGGCACCGGAGCTGACGGCGGCGAGCTCATTCACGGTGGCCGGAGCTCGGCTGTTCACGGGCGCGTCGCTGCAGCTTGCAAACGAGCGAACTGGGTAGCTGGGCGGCAACTACAGCACGCGAGGAGCAAGATGAACAGAGGCGCAGGTCAGGGGGGGCTCGGCAACGACGAGCTCGTCGGTCATGGCGACGGCGAGCTCACGGCCATGGCAGAAGGCTTGCTAGGGGGCGGGAACGAGCTATTAGAAAGAGGCGGGAGGAAGAGGAGCTCACGGAGACTACAGTGGAGAAAACGTCAAGGTCGGGGAAGCTCTGGACGGCGCGAATCGGACGACGGCGGTCGTCGGGGCAGAGGACGAAGATGGCGATGGTGCGGTCGTCTGTGGCCTTCTCCGTCCGCGTGCGTCATATTGGAGACGAAGCAGAGTCCGATGGTGACACATGACCCATCGGTGAAGCCTGGGGTGCGCGGTGGCTATGGATGCGACGGCGGCGCCCTCCGGTGGCTCTCGGTGGTGCTACAAATCGAGAGAGGGAGAGAGCTAGAGCGAGCAGAGAGAAGGGATAGCGGTCGAGGGGGTCGAGGGCGTTCCAAAGGTGCACTGGAGGGGTTGGGGGCGGCTGGGACACGTCGAAGCAGGAGGTGGCGACCGGCGATGCGCGCTCTGCCACGACTTGTCCTCCTGGCGAGGGGTTGAAGACAAACCTGCCCCTCGCTAGGTTGGGCTGGGCCAGCTCTGGTGGACTGGCTGCTGGTGGGCTACGAGGTAAGGCCAGGTAAGTTTCTGCTCTTTTCCTATTTTTCTTTCTGTTTTCTATTTATTTTGCTCTGTTTTGATTTAGTAATAATACTAAACCATTTCATAAAATCCTGGAAATAATTATGGGTGACTTCTGAATTATTTCAGTGACCCTTAACAATTTCCAACATTTTTGGAGCATCTGAAATATATATAGCATCCAAATAGCTCCAATTCAAATATGTTTGAATTAATTCAAAGACCATAAATGCCTTGGAAAAATGTGCATGACCTCTGGTAAAGGTTTTAACCTCTTTCCATAGATAATGAACATTTTTGAAGGGCATTTTGGGTTTAATGGAAATATTTTTATTTTGAACCTAGTTGAATTCATTTGGTGCTAGGGTTTGACAATCCCCAATTCAAGTTTAAATGAAATTTAGACATGATGCAGCAACCAAGCTAGTCCAAGTGCATAGCAAGGCTAGGGATGTGACAGATATATCATAGGCGGTTCCCAAACAGAAAATAAAGTTTATTCCTTTTTCCACCATACTTTCACTTTCCATGGCTAACCGTATCCACGAGTGCCTTCCATACCAACACTTTCCAAGGAATTTATTGTTTGACAACATAAAGTAAATTCATTTTTCATTTCGGGACTGGGCATCCCTAATACCTTTGCCTTACTCTCGTGCAATGACAAGTGAATAAACACTCATCGTGAGAATAACACATCTAGCATGGAAAATATTAGCCACCCCTCACCGCTCCGCGAGCGGTACGAACACACAAAAGAGAAGTTCATTTTGAAAATTAGCGATGGCACATACAAATTTGCTTAGAACGGCAAAAGAATACCGCATATAGGTAGATATAGTGGACTCATGTGGCAAAACTGGTTTAAAGGTTTTTGGATGCACAAGTAGTGATCATACTTAGTGCAAAATGAAGGCTAGCAAAAGATTGAGAAGCGACCAACCAAGAAACAAATAATATCATAAGCAAGCATTAAGCATAATTAACACCGAATAATGCACCACAAGTAGGATATAATTTCATTGCATAATTATTGAATTTCGTGCTTGCATAGGGAATCACAAACCTTAACACAATATTCTTACTAAAGCATAATTACTCATCAACATGACTCACATATCACATCATCATATCTCAAATCTATTACTAAGAATCAAGTTTATTTTGTCCAATGATCTTCATGAAAGTTTTTATTATATCCTTCCTGGATATCTATCACTTTGGAACTAATTTTCATATGTTGCTTTTGATAAGCTCAAACAAATATAAGTGAAGATCATGAGCATAATATTTCTTTCTCTCAAATTAATTTCAGTGAAGCAAGAGAGAATTTCTTGAAAATTTTACTAACTCTCAAATAAATCTAAGTGAAGCAAGAGAGCATTTCTTCAAAAATACTAAAGCACACCATGCTCAAAAAGATATAAGTGAAGCACTAGAGCAAGTCCATAGCTCATAAAAATTTAAGTGAAGCATAGAGAACAATTCTAACAAGTCATGACATAATTTTGGCTCTCTCAAATAGGTGTGTCCAGCAAGGAATCAAGATTTAAAACAAAAAATAAACAAGCAAAGACTCATATCATACAAGACGCTCCAAGCAAAACACATAGTATGTGACGAATAAAAATATAGCTTCGAGTAAAATACCGATGGTCGTTAGAAGAAAGAGGGGATGCCACTCGGGGCATCCCCAAGCTTAGTTGCTTGCTCTCTTTTGGATAATAGCTTGGGATGCTAGGGCATCCCCAAGCTTAGGCTCTTCTTACTCCTTATTCCTTCATCCATCATAAGATAACCCAAAACTTGAAAACTTCAATCACACAAAACTCAACAAAACCTTGTGAGATCCGTTAGTATAATAAAGCAAATCACTACTATAAGTACTGTTGCAACCTATTCATATTTTATTCTTGCATTATATCTATTGTATTCCAACTTTTCTATGGCAAAAACACATCAAATAAAACCATAGAGCCATGAAAACAAGCACACAACACAAAGAAAACAGAATCTGTCAAAAACAGAACAGTCTGTAGCAATCTAGGTATTTCGAATACTTCTGAAACTCCAAAAATTTTGAAAAATTAGGAAGACCTGAGAAATTTGTATATTAATCTTCTGCAAAAAGAATTGGCATTTTATCACGCTCTGGTACAAAATATTAATTGTTTTCACGAGCGCAAATGTTTCTGTTTTTCAGCAAGATCAAACAACTACCACCCAAGAAGATCCTAAAGGCTTTACTTGGCACAAACACTAATTAAAACACAAAAAACACAATCATAACAGTAGCATAATTGTGCAAACACTCAAGAACAGAAAGCAAAAAGAAAAAATAAATTTTATTCATTGGGTTGCCTCCCAGCAAGCATTATAGTTTTACGCCCTTAGCTAGGCATAAAGCAAAGAACTAAGTTTTGTCATCTTTGTTTCGAGATCCATAAGATGCCCTCATGATTGATTCATAGGGTGGCCTAATTCTTGTTCTAGGAAAGTGTTCCATACCCTTCCTCAAAGGAAATTGGAATTTAATATTGCATTCTTTCATATCAATCACGGCACCGATAGTGCGTAAAGACGGTCTACAAGGAATAATTGGACAAGATGGATTGCAATCAATGTCAAGAACAATAAAATCTATGGGCACATAATTCCTATTTGCAAGAATAAGAACATCATTAATTCTTCCCATAGGCTTTTTAATAGTAGAATCTGCCAAGTGCAGATTTAAAGAGCATTCTTCAAGACCGGTAAGACCAAGCACATCGCATAAGGATTTCGGAATTGTAGAAACACTAGCACCCAAGTCACACAAAGCAAAACACTCATAATTTTTAATCTTGACTTCGATAGTAGGTTCCCATTCATCATGCAATTTTCTAGGGATTGATACTTCTAATTCCAATTTTTCTTCAAAAGCTTTCATCATAGCATCAACAATATGTTTAGTAAAAGCTTTATTTTGTTCCTAGGCATGGGGTGAATTTATAATGGATTGCAACAAAGAAATGCAATCCATCAAAGAGCAAATATCATAATTAAAGTCTTTGTAATCCAAAAGGGTGGGCACATCACTACTTAAAGTCTTGACCTCTTCAAACCCACTTTTATCAGTTTTCGCAACAAGATTTTCACCCTCCGAATTATCGGGACGCCTTCTAACTAAAGTTGACTCTTCTCCAGTCCCTTATTCATCAATCTTAATTTTACTAAACAGGGAATCAATAGAAGAAACGGCAATCATTTTAAGATCTTCATTTGTATCTTCTAATGAGATTGGTTTAGCAGCCATTTGATTTACTAGGGTAGCTTGTGCATCGGATATTTTTCCTAGCAAACTTTCGGCGAAAGCATACTTAGATTGGAGATTGCAAACTTCTCTGCTAATATCATCAAGTTATTTTGTTATAGCATCAAGCACAACAGAGTGCTCCTTAAGTTCTTCAATAAAATACTTATTATGCTCAAATTGTGTAGTCATATATTCCTTAGTACTTGGGTAAGGAACATCATAATATTTTCTTTGAGGCATCATGACTACGCAAACAAGAACGCACACAAAAACAAATCCGGCAAGAAAACGGCGAACGATAAAGAGGGGCGAATAAAACGGCAAATTTTTGTGAAGTGGGGGAGAGGAAAACGAGAGGTAAATGGAAAATAATGTAAATTGCAAGGAGATGAGATTTGTGATTAGGAACCTGGTATATGTTGAAGATACTCCCCGGCAACGGAGCCAGAAATTCCTTTTGATTGCGGCTTGAAGCTACGTCGGTATTTCCCCAAAGAGGAAGGGATGATGCAGCACACCAGCGGTAGGTATTTCCCTCAGTGATGAAACCAAGGTTATCGAAGCAGTAGTAGAACCAAGCAAGACAACGTAAACAGCACCTGCGCACAAATCACAAATACTCGCAACCCGGTGTGTTAAAGTGGTTGTCAATCCCTTTCTGGTAACGGCGCTAGAAATTGGCAAACGGGCGTGAGAGTGTAGTAAATATTGATAGATGGAACGCCAAATAAAATAAAGTGCAGCAAGGTATTTTTGTATTTTTGGTTTAATAGATCTGAAAATAAAAGCAAAGGAAAAGTAGATCGCAAAGGCAAATAATATGAGAAAGAGACCCGGGGGCCGTAGGTTTCACTAGTGGCTTCTCTCGAGAAAAATAGCAAATGGTGGGTAAACAAATTACTGTTGGGCAATTGATAGAACTTCAAATAATCATGACGATATCCAGGCAATGATCATTATATAGGCATCACGTCCAAGATTAGTAGACCGACTCCTACCTGCATCTACTACTATTACTCCACACATCGACCGCTATCCAGCATGCATCTAGTGTATTAAGTTCATGGAGAAACGAAGTAATGCAATAAGAACGATGACATGATGTAGACAAGATCTATCTATGTAGAGATAGACCCCCATCGTTTTATCCTTAGTAGCAACGATGCATACGTGTCGGTTCCCCTTCTGTCACTGGGATCAAGCACCGTAAGATCAAACCCACTACAAAGCACCTCTTCCCAATGCAAGATAAATAGATCAAGTTAGCCAAAAAACAAATATCGGAGAATAAATACGAGGCTATAAGCAATCATGCATATAAGAGATCAAAGAAACTGAAATAACTTTCATGGATATAAAAAGATAGATTTGATCATAAACTCAAAGTTCATCCGATCCCAACAAACACACCACAAAAAGAGTTATATCATATGGATTTCCAAGAGACCATTGTATTGAGAATCAAACGAGAGAGAGGAAGCCATCTAGCTACTAACTACGGGCCCGAAGGTCTACAAAGAACTACTCACACATCATCGGAGAGGCACCAATGGAAGTGGTGCACCCCTCCGTGATGGTGTCTAGATTGGATCTGGTGGTTCTGGACTCTGCGGTGGCTGGAATTCATTTTCGTCAACTCCCCTAGGGTTTCCGGAATATTGGGGTATTTATAGAGCAAAGAGGCGGTCCGGGGGCACCCGAGGTGGGCACAGCCCACCAGGGCGTGCATGAGCCTCCTGGCGCGCCCTGGTGGGTTGTGCTCCCCTCGGAGCACCCCCCCAGGCGCTGCCTTGGCCCATTGGGTGTATTTTGGTCCATAAAAAATCTCCGTAAAGTTTCGTTGCCTTTTGACTCCATTTGGTATTGATTTCCTGCGATGTAAAAAACATGCAGAAAACAGCAACGGGCACTTGGCACTATGTCAATAGGTTAGTACTAAAAATGATATAAAATGATTATAAAACATCCAAGATTGATAATATAACAACATGGAACAATCAAAAATTATAGATACGTTGGAGACGTATCACACGACGAACTGTAGCAACGGTGCATACTCTGGGAGAACACTTACACCTTGAAATTTTAGTAAGGGATGATCTTATAATGCTACCGCCATACTAAGCAAAATAAGATGCATAAAGGATAAACATCACATGCAATCAAAATATGTGACATGATATGGCCATCATCATCTTGTGCCTTTGATCTCCATCTTCAAAGCATCGTCATGATCTCCATCTTCACAGGCTTGACACCTTGATCTCCATCGTAGCGTCGTGGCCGTCTCGCCAACTATTGCTTCTACAACTATCGCTAACGCACAGTGATAAAGTAAAGCAATTACATGGCGTTTGCATTTCATACAATAAAGCGACAACCATAAGGCTCCTGCCAGTTGCCGATAACTTTTACATAACATGATCATCTCATACAATAACATATATCACATCGTGTCTTGACCATATCACATCACAACACGCCCTGCAAAAACAAGTTAGACGTCCTCTACTTTGTTGTTGCAGGTTTAACGTGGCTGCTATGGGCTTCGAGTAAGAACCGTTCTTTCCTACGCATCAAAACCACAACGATGATTTATCAAGTTTGCAGCTTTAACCTTCAACAAGGACTGGTCGCAGTCAAATTTGATTCAACTAAAGTTGGAGAAACAGACACCAGCCAGCCACCTTTATGCAAAACTAGTTGCATGTCTGTCGGTGGAACCGGTCTCATGAATGTGGTCATGTAAGGTTGGTCTGGGCCGCTTCATCCAACAATACCGCCGAATCAAAATAAGACAAGTGTGGTAAGCAGTATGACGATCACCGCCCACAACTCTTTGTGTTCTACTCGTGCATATCATCTACACATAGACCTGGCTCGGATACCACTGTTGGGAAACGTAGAAAGCAATTTAAAAAAATCCTACGCTCACGCAAGATCTAACTAGGAGATGCATAGCAATGAGAGGGGGAGAGTGTGTCCACGTACCCTCATAGACCAAAAGCGGAAGCGTTTGACAACGCGGTTGATGTAGTCGAACTTCTTCTCGTTCCGACTGATCAAGCGCTAAATGTACGGCACCTTCGAGTTCTGCACACGTTCAGCCCGATGACGTTCCTCGAACTCTTGATCTAGCAAAGTGTTGAGGGAGAGTTCCATCAGCACGACGGCGTGGTGACAGTGATGGTGAAGTGATCCGCGCAGGGCTTCGCCTAAGCACTATGAAGATATAGCCGGAGGCGTAAACTATAGAGGGGGGCGCCGCACACGGCTAAAAATTGTTGGTGTTTGTTCTAGTGTTGCACCCCCCCATATATATATATATATATATATATATATATATATATATATATATATATATAGGTTGGAGGGGAGGAGAGGTAGCCAAGGGAACACCCCAAGTAGGAGGAATCCTACTTGGGGTCCTCCCAATTCGGCCTCCCCCCTTTCCTATTCCTATTCGGAGTAGGAAGGGAAGAGGGGGAAGGGGGAATCCTATTCCCTTTTTTCCTTTCCTTCTTCCCT
>NC_057814.1:285512397-285567166 GCF_018294505.1 Triticum aestivum | reverse complement strand
CCGGGGTTGCCCAGAACCCCTTCCGGTGACCCGATAAGTTACCCGGCGCATCCCGAAACACTTCCGGTGTCCGAATACCATCGTCCTATATATCAATCTTTACCTCTCGACCATTTCGAGACTCCTCGTCATGTTCGTGATCTCATCCGGGACTACGAACAACATCCGGGACTCGTATAATGCAAATCGTCATCGAACGTTAAGCGTGCGGACCCTACGGGTTCGAGAACTATGTAGACATGACCGAGACACCTCTCCGGTCAATAACCAATAGCGGAACCTGGATGCTCATATTGGTTCCTACATATTCTACGAGGATCTTTATCGATCAAACTGTAATGACAACATGCGGCATTCCCTTTGTCATCAGTATGTTACTTGCCCGAGATTTGATTGTCGGTATCTTCATACCTAGTTCAATATCGTTACCGGCAAAGTCTCTTTACTCGTTCTGTAATGCATCATCCCGCAACTAACTCATTAGTCACATTGCTTGCAAGGATTATCATGATGTGCATTACCGAGAGGGCCCAGAGATACCTCTCCGATACTCGGAGTGACAAATCCTAATCTCGATCTATGCCAAACCAACAAACACCTTCAGAAATACCTGTAGAGCATCTTTATAATCACCCAGTTACATTGTGACGTTTGATAGCACACAAGGTATTCCTCCAGTATCCTGGAGTTGCATAATCTCATAGTCAAAGGAATATGTATAAGTCATGAAGAAAGCAATAGTAATAAAACTTAACGATCATAATGCAAAGTTAATGGATGGGTCTTGTCCATCACATCATTTTCCTAATCATGTGATCCCGTTCATCAAATGACAACACATGTCTATGGTTAGGAAACTTAAGCATCTTTTGATTAATGAGCTAGTCTAGTAGAGGCATAGTAGGGACACTGTGTTTTGTCTATGTATCCACACATGTATCAAGTTTCTAGTTAATACAATTCTAGCATGAATAATAAACATTTATCATAAGGAAATATAAATAATAACTTTATTATTGCCGCTACGGCATATTTCCTTCAAATATCGACGTTTCAATTTAGTGTACATTGTAAGATTTGAATTGAGGACCATGCATATGGGTAATTATTTCGAATTTGTGACATACTAGGTTTGGAAAAGTTGACATTGAATTGATTGTTGTGCTATTTTGTAGGTCATATGTTTGAATCCATCCAAAGTTTTCTCACTACCATGGTGTTCATCATATACATATGAATTTGTATTAAAAAAGTAGCGTGGATACCATGAAATGCAAAATCCACGTGAGAATTGGAGATCGCTATGTGACACACACTCTAATTCAAATAACTCCTCATTAATTAATTAATTAATTGTATCTCGTTTCGAATGACTAATTATTTGCAAGGAAAGCATGGGCATGGTAATACATACAGATTTGTTTGCAAATGAAAGAAGATTCGTTTGCATTCTCAAATGTAGGCGCACCAGACAAACCAGGGCCGTGTCGTGGTGGTCGCATGTGTCATACGGACGTTAGCACCCAGCCACCCACCCCCTCCCTCCCCCCCCCAAAAAAGAACGACGACATAATAAGTTCGCACTTCCATGTTTCGGTTTGAAATATCTGACGGCCAAAAAATATCCCTACTCTACCGTCCCCATCCGCGCCCAGAGCGCTCAAATCCCTAATTCGCCGCCAACCCAAGCAAAGTTCGAATCGCCCCTCGTCTCGTCTCTTTCCCCACCTCTGTGTCGGACGACGACGACAAAGACGACGGTCCCGCTTCACCACCACACCGAAGCTACCTCATCTACGCCCTCGTCCACCGCACCGGGTGGTCCACCGACAACGTCGGCCGCCGCAACCGACGTGCCTCACAGACACCGACTTCCACCGCATCAGGTGCGCTTCACCGACGCCGTCTCCCACCTAAGCGGGGCTACTTCACCAAGCACATTGCCGCACCTCCGCCCCCGAGGCCGTTGGGGCTTCACCAACGATCTCGTCCACCGCATCATAGCGCTCCGCTGCCACTCAAGATCTACATCCGTGAGCAGCCAGCCAATGCCATCGCAACACCCTCAACGGCTCTGAAGTGACCCGCACTCTAGCTAGGCGAGCATGCCCAAACGCTAGCCCGAACTAGGTATCCACATATCACTCCATTGTGCACTGTTCCGACGATGTTTGGATATCCTTTCACTGCTCTCTTATTTTACACGCCTATGTAACTCTGACTTTAACTCTTATTTCTTCTGGAGATATCATATGAAACAAGCAAAACATTTTTTAGTGAAGCATGACGGCGCTACGGGATCTGGTACGCATCCTGCACACCGGTATAACCTTGTAAGTACCTGTCCTCCGGTACAATAGGATGGTCGATTCCTCTTATTTGATCAACCATTCGCCGTGTCAAAATGCAGAGGGGAATGCAAGGAGCACAAGGCCTACACATCCAAGCAAGTGGTAACATGGACTTGTACATGGAACATCCCAAGCGCAAGCAGAGCTGCAGCGGGCCTGTACAACGAGCTAGTGTAAGTCCCTGCATTTCATTTAATTCGTACTCGCCTGCATGTTTGATTTGTGTGCAGTGGCGGATCCACGAATTCAAGTTACCAGGGGCGAAAATTTAACTTAAAAAATATGAAGGCACTTGCACTCTGGAAATCAACGTAACTTGAGAAATGTGAAGCTACATTCACTTTGAAAACCAGCTAATGATCCAAAGTAGTTCAGATTATAAAACACTAAATGATGTAAGCACCAAAAAACACAAAACGCAACATGGTGTACAAGGACTACTAACATGGTCTGTACCTGCTTGAATTATTCGTTCTCTGGCTGAAAATATCGAAGTGTAATTGCACCTATAACCAGTGTGCAAACTGCATATCAATATATCTATCCTGCACAAGTATGCCAATAGTTTCAAACAACGGATTAGAAAATTATTTATGCTACATTGTCATTATAGGGGGACTTTCTGGTAGATGGCCTCGACGTTTCCTCAAGCCATGAAAATGTACCATAATTTGCTTGTCATCAATGCATGCAAATCTCTATGTCTCTCTCAACATAGCAGATCATCATTAGACACTAAATCCTTCAATGGGAGCTTGCAAAATGCTTGCATTAGATCCCTCATTAGACACTATATGTTCATCACCAGGAGCATGTAAAATGTTTGCATCAAATCCTTCATTAGCAGTTTGTTCATTAGACACTTCAGGCTCAAGAACAACATGAGCTTGTATGTTTGCACCGGAAACTTGATTAGATACATCAGGTTCAGTCAGTTCAGTATTGATTGGGGGAGTTATAAAATAAGCAGAAATTGGTTTCATTTTCTCATAGATTCCCTACATACAAGCAGTTTACAACACCGTCAGGTTTAACTATTGGCCAGAAATAGAACAGTTGAATTAGATATAATCAAGGATGTGATGTACCTGCTCGTTGCGCATGCTGCTCTTGCAAGCTGCGATCGTCCATTTGCGCAAGCTCGATGCCATGCATGTGCTGCCGCCGCTGCCTCCCACACAGGCTACACCTAGGGTTGGATCTTCATTTTCTTGTCCTACCATTCGCTGGAAGCCCGGCGACCGGCGTCCAACGAGGGCACGAGGAAGTGCTATGTCGGTCTGTCCAGTGGCGGCTAGGTTAGGAGCAAACCAGACTGGAGGCTGGAGCGAACGAATTGGGATTTTTCCAGCTGTTGATCGATATGGGAGGCGCTCGTTTGGGCCACGGGCCTGCAATAGGGCCTCCCTTGCACTTACGTTATTGGCCCATCCAAATTGAAACGTTTTTCTTCATTTTTTACATTGCCTGCTCGTGCGTTGGGATGAACAAAACTAGCCTGGGCCAACCTGGGCGGCTCAAACTAGGTGCACACTTTCCAGCCACCCGAGGCGGCTGCCCATACCAGCCCCTACGGTGGCGCTTTTTATTTACCCACAGAATGGATGAATTGCATGTTTCTATGAACTGAGTTTGCCAATAATGTGAAGGATGCCAGTCTTTTCATCCTATTGTAGATTGCTTAGATCTCGATATGCCAAATGTAATCGCATGAAATATGCAGTAAAAGCCAGTGTGATGTGTGTGGCTACAACTAGTCTGACAATCCGTCCTCATATAACATATCAAGGATGCACCATCTTATCAGATTAACCACTCGACTTACCAATGCAGTGTGGGAAGAAAGAAGTATTAGGACTGCATATCCAAGCAATTGATGCCATGGACTCCTTCGTAGAACCTTGTAAGTTCAGTTACCTGCTTCTCGGAATTTTAGTTAGCCACTTATTGCAAAATTGTTCAATTACGTTGCTTGGCATAATTTAGTTTGCTACTGATTACATATTGCCATAGCCTGTTAATCCTATTATAGACTGCGCCTATCTATGTGTTTGATACTTACTATTAAGAATTACTTGTTTGCATGAACTTAAATAGCTACTACGTAGATAGCTGGTCATATTACTTCTAGGGTGCATCAGAATTCACCTGTAATTTACGTTCTGATACCCTATTTGTTTAAATGGTTTGCTGTTATCATTTGTAGCACTAGTAATGTTTGCATGTTCATAGATAGACAACTGTCAGGTTTATATGAAGGACACCGTCTTTTTAACTTATATATATATATATATATATATATATATATATATATATCTGTGTGTGTGTGTTGGAATCATTTTGCTTACATCACAGAAATTTACAGATGTATGTGTTGCTGGTAAATGGTACCGAGTTGTTACATTAATACGTTGCCAAGAACTTGTTAGTTTTACTAGTTCATGTGTAATTAAATACGTTGCCAAAACTGGTTAGTTTTACTAGTTTGATGTAATTTCTTATGGCTCTTGCAACACTTTATTTATGATTGCTAACATTCACGTTTGCAGGATCCAACTGAAACTCCGTTGGCACAACAGTTATGTTTTCATAAACTTCCTTGTTTACCTAGTTTGCTACTGTAACTTGTTGCTGTAATCTTCTTACCAACTTCAAGTTTTCAGGATCCAATTACAAGTTCAATTGCATAGCATGTACATTTTCAAAAATATATTTGTGTAACAGGTTTGCTGCTGTAACTTGTTGCTCTAATCAAGTTACTGACTACTCAACTTTTCAGGATCCAAGAGAAACTCTAATGCCACAATAGGTTCCTTTTGCAAAACTTGTTTGTTTAACTGCTTTGCTGCTGCAACCGGTTGCTCTAATCACGTTACTAGCTACTCAACTTTTCAGGATCCAAGAGAAACTCCAATGCCATGATACGTCTCCATTCTATTATATTATCTGTTTTGGATGTTTTATATGCATTAATATGTTATTTTATATTATTTTTGGGACTAACTTATTAACCTAGAGCCCAGTGCCAGTTTTTTCCTTGTTTTAGAGTTTCCCAGAAAAGGAATACCAAACGGAGTTCAAATGGAATGAAACTATCGCGATGGTTTTTCTTGGATCAAAGACATCCAGAGGACTTGGAGTACACGTCAGGGAAGCCACGAGGCACCCACGAGGAAGGAGGGCGCGCCCAGAGGGGTAGGGCGCGCCCCCACCCTTGTGGGCCCCTCGTGACTCCACCGACCTATTTCTTCTGCCTATATATTCTCAAATATTCCAAAACCAATCAGGAGAGCCACGAAAACACTTTTCCACCGCCGCAACCTTCTGTACCCGTGAGATCCCATCTAGGGGCCTTTTCCGGCATCCTGCCAGAGGGGGATTCTATCACATAGGGCTTCTACATCAACACCATTGCCTCTTCGATGAAGCGTGAGTAGTTTACCTTAGACCTACGGGTCCATAGCTAGTAGCTAGATGGATTCTTCTCTCTCTTTGATTCTCAATACCATGTTCTCCTTGATGTTCTTGGAGATCTATTCGGTGTAATACCTTTTTGTGGTGTGTTTGCCGAGATCCGATGAATTGTGGATTTATGATCAGCTTATGTATGAATGTTATTTGAATCTCCTCTGGATTCTTATATGCATGATTTGATGTCTTTGCAAGTCTCTTTGAACTATCGATTTGGTTTGGCCAACTAGATTGGTTTTTCTTGCAATGGGAGAAGTGCTTAGCTTTGGGTTCAATCTTGCGGTGCTTGATCCCAGTGACAGAAGGGGAACCGACACGTATTGTATTGTTGCCATCGAGGATAACAAGATGGGGTTTTCATCATATTGCTTGAGTTTATCCCGCTACATCATGTCATCTTACTTAATGCGTTACTCTGTTCTATGAACTTAATACTCTAGATGCAGGGAGGAGTCAGTAGATATGTGGAGTAATAGTAGTAGATGCAGGCAGGAGTCGGTCTACTTGATACGGACATGATGCCTATATTCATGATCATTGCCTTAGATATCATCATAACTTCGTGCTTTTCTATCAACTGCTCGGAAGTAATTTGTTCACCCACTGTAATATTTTCTATCTTGAGAGAAGCCTCTAGTGAAACCTATGGCCCCCGGGTCTATTTTCCATCACATATCTATCTGATCAACAATTTTAGTTCCCGATTAACTTCCTTTGCAATATTTTACTTTCTGTTCCATAAGCCAAAAATATTAATTTACTGTGAAAGTGCGTTATATCGACTAGATGGGGGTGAATAGGCGATTTTTATAAATTCTTCACTGAGGAATTTGTGGGTGAGGAAATTCCTTAGCGAAGAACTACTTGCAGCGGAATAAGTACTCACAAGTATGCATAGTAGAGCACAAGCATAGTCATCATGATGAAATGAAAACAAGCACAGAGTACAGAAAGCGTAAACACAGGATAACACAGGATGAAGACAAACAGACTGAGGAAATTGAACTGAGGAAATTGAGAAAGTCTTCAGTCAAAGTCTTGAAACACAGATATGAACAATTGCACAACACAGGAATGAGGAAATGAAAGAGTTGAGGAAATAGAACCAGTTGGCTTGGTGAAGACAATGATTTGGTAGACCAGTTCCAACTGTTGTCTCAGTTGTACGCCTGGTTGGAGCGGCTAGGTATTTAAACCTGAGGACACCCAGTCCCGGACACACAGTCCTCACCGTATTCTCCTTGAACTAAGGTCACACAAACCTCGTCCAATCACTCGTGGTAAGTCTTCAGGCGACTTCCAAACCTTCACAAACTCGGTCACTCGGCGATCCACAATTTCCTCTTGGATGCTCTAGACCATGATGCCTAACCGTCTGGAAGAAGCACAGTCTTCAAAGGTAACAAGTGTCGGATCCACGCAGGATCAATCTCTTCAGTGATGCTCAATCACTTTGGGTTTGTAGGTGTTTGGGTTTGTGGTTTTTCCTCACTTGATGATTTTCTCTCAAAGTCCTCAGAGGATGGGACGCTCTCAAATGACAAGTGTCAGTTTCTCTCGGAGCAGCCAACCAGCTAGTGGTTGTAGGGGGCGGCTATTTATAGCCTAGGGAGCAGCTCGCATGATAAGACATAAATGCCCTTCAATGATATGACCGTTAGGTGGGTAGATATTTTGGGACAGGTGGCGCATAGCACAGCAACGGTCGGAAATTTGAGGTTCAAATTTCTCAGGGCTATCATGTTCCTCACTGTGTAGGCAATCCGCACTGGCGAATACCTAACTCCTCAGTCAGAACAAATTCCTCAGAGACTAGAAGAACTTCGTCTCTGTCACTAAAGAATATGACTGAACTGTATGAGATTTCCAATGGCTTCACTCGAAAGGATTGGTAGGTGTAGGATTTTGAGTTGAGCATCACATGGAAATTTTTCCTTAGTATTTCCTCGACCCCCTTTAACAGTACGGTGTTTCCTATGACTCAAGAAAGAGAAAATGAAACTACGATAACAAAAGTCTTCACACTTCATATTCCTCAAATGAATACCAAGTCTTCAAGGTCACACCAATTTCTTCACTTTCAAAGTCTTCAGAAATCCAAAGTCTTCAATCGAAGAACTTCATTTTTAGGGGTCGACTTTCTCTGTAATTATCAAACTCCTCATAGACTTATAGACCTGTGTACACTCATAAACATATTATTTCCTTAACCTATAAGTATTCAATACACCAAAATCACTAAGGGGCACTAGATGCACTTACAATCTCCCCCTTTTTGGTGATTGATGACAATATAGGTTAAGTTTTCAACGGGGATAAACATATGAAGTGTAAATACTGATATTGAGGAATTTGATTGCAAGATATAGAAGAACTCCCCCTGAAGATGTGCATAGTGAGGAATTTGCTTTTGAAGCAATGCACACTTGAAGAGTTGAATCATGGAGATCTCCCCCTATATCTTGTAATTCATACACGCATTTGACATATAATATGAAGAATTTGAAATGCATGATGAAATATGGTGACTGATGTAATTCAGCATGCGTGTGATAACATTAATGAGGAATAAGCATGCAGAAGAAATAGCAAAAGTATCAGGTCACCATAGAGTTTAAGTTTACAACTCGATCCAGCAAAGTCTTCAAAAGAACGAGAGTTGCAACTTAGAAAAAATGCCCATATAATAGACCCGCTTGAAGACTAACTCAAATTTCTCCCCCTTTGTCATCAAATGACCAAAAGGGTCGAAAATGAGGACTAACGCCCCTGAAGAATATCAAGGTGATGAAGGAGCGTCAGCGTTGTTGGGGTCGGTTGTTGGAGTAGGGCCTGCCACAGTGTCGCCAAATCTTCATTTTCATCAGTGTCATGTGATGAAGAATAGGAGCTGGCCACCAAGGAAGGAACCTTGACCTTGTACTTCTTCGGAGGAGGTGCAGCCCAGTCAAGATCATCCTTGAGACCCATTGTCTTCAGATCTTCTTCACTATAGACTTGAGACAGAACAGCCCAGGTGCGGTTGAGGATTTCATGAAGGTAGTAGTGGTTTTTCTTCACTGCATTGTGGGTAGCAGTCATGTTGTGAAGAATTGAACCAAACTGACGCTTGACCCATTTATGATTGCGATCAACCTTCTGGTGAAGATTGAGGAGTAGCTCACGGTCAGTCATCACCCTGGGTGCTGTGCCTTGAGGATTTTGCTTGGGTGCGTTAGTGGCAGAGTCATGGGTGGCAGAGCCATCATTGGTGGAGTAGGATGCAACCTTGCGAAATTGTCCATCCAATGGACGACTGCCTTCATCAATTACAGCAGTAGCCTTGCCCTTTTCATCAACTGAGGAAAATGTCCGTTTGAGGACTTCAATTGGGGGCAAGTAGCTGCAATGGTTCAGTGTATCAGCTTTATAGTTGAGTGAAGACCTTGTCCTGATGAATCTCATAATCCAAGGTGCATAAGGCTTCAACTCAAATGGTGACATGGCGACGTTAGCCAGAGTCCTCATGAAGAAATCATGGAAGTTGATGGGTATGCCATGAATGATATTGAAAAGCAGATTCTTCATGATGCCAACGACTTCTTCTTCATTTGAGTCGTGCCCCTTGATTGGACTCAATATCTTCGTCAGAATGCGATAGACAGTCCGAGGCACATACAACAATTCCTTCACAAGGAATTTTGTTCTTGAGGTCTGACCTGGCTTCAAAGGCTTCATCAGCACTTGCATGTAGTGATCGGTTAGCTCAGGTTCATTGTAGACGCAATAAGCACCTTCAAGGGGCAGACTGAGAGGTAAGGCACGAAGCAATTCAGTAGCTGGTGCCTTGTAGTGAGTGTTTTCAGACATCCAGTCCAGCACCCATGAATTCACATCTTCAGAGTTGCCGGTGATGTGCAGTGTTGCATAGAATTGAAGAATAAGTTCTTCATTCCAATCACAGATGTCAGTGCAGAAATTTAACAGTCCAGCGTCGTGAAGAACACTGAGGACTGGCACGAAGCACGGCAGAGATTCCATGTCCACGTGAGGAATGTGCTCATGGTCGAAGACTTTGTCTTTGTCGAACAGCACTGAGGAATAGAAATTTGCCTGGCTGGCAGTCCAGAAACGCCTCTTCCTTATGCGAGCAGAGTCATAAGGGTTGTAATCAGTGAAGAATACATGCTCGCCAAAGAAGGCATCAGTCTTGAATTTTTGCTTCCTGGAGAATGGATCCTTTGGTTTGGGCAGAGGAGTGTCAGTGAGTTGCATCACAACCTCAGGAATCGCAATCTCAGGTTCTTCAGGCTGAGGAATTTCTGGTTCCTCTTCAGTGGCAGCCTGGTTCTTGAATTCTTCATTTTTAGTTTCTTCAGCACTAGCGGCTGGAATGTCTTCATGAGCTTCATCAGATCCCATTTGAACTATAGTGACTGGGGACTGAGGAATTTGCTGCAATGGAGTGAAGAGTGGAGAATTGGGGTGCTGACTTTCCCAAAAGTCATCATTCATCACGGGTGAGGTACAACCAATGTCCACTTCTTCATCTTCAATTTCTTCAATGCCGGCCTCTTCAGCAGTAAACTGAGGCACAGGCGAGGAAACAACTGGGGTTGAAGGGATTTCATCCACTTCAATTTCTTCATCCATCTGCTCTGACATAGTAGCAGAAGGAGTTTCTTCATCAGATCCGCTAGGGATCACATATTCTTCACCAAAAGGAACAAGGTCCTTTGATTGCATGGTTGAGATTGGAATAGCATCAATCGGGTTTGCAAAAGAGCTGGTCATAGGCTTCATTTTCTTCGAAGCAGAAGAATCTGAAGAAGTTTATGCTTTCCTTTTCTTCACTGCTGCACGCTCTGCAGCCTTGGTCTTCTTCAAATCGGATGCAGATGGAAGGATCGGAGTTGGGGTAGGCGCAGGAGGAGCAAAGGAATTTGGTTCTGTTTCTACAGGCACAACTGATGCAGTTGCCCTGACCTCTTCATTTTCTTCAGGCGCACCGCTAGTGGGTGCCCTAGAACTCACATTATCTTTAGCAGCCTGATTGTCATCAGCGGTGCTGGCATGTTCTTCAGTTTGCTAAGCAGATGCTTCAGCCTGAGTGACTTCAATATGCACAGGAGCAGCGGCACTTGAAGTGAGTGTCTTCGTCAGATTGACGAACCTGACCTTGGCTCCTTTCCAATCAGCATAGTAAGCATTGAAATCATCGCTGAGGACTTTGATTTCAGACTGGAGCTTTACAAGTTCATCAGTTGTCATAGAGACAACGTTGTTCTTCAGGAACTTCTCCTTCCTATACTGTGCTTTCTTGAGTTGCCTGGCCTTCTCATATTTCCATTTTTCTTCACTGATGAAATGGGTCAGCATGTGACTTTGGCCAGGTGTCAACTTGAAATCAGGCATAGGAGTGTTTGGGTCCTTGTGCCAGAGATCGATATAGTCGAGGATCAGCTTTGGATCCAAAAGTAGTGGCACTTCTGTGCCCTTGGCTCTAGTGGCCCTGACTTTCCTGTCTCTGATGATTTCAGCAAGTTCTTCATCATCAGCTTCGCCTTCATCAGACAGTACTTGGAAGGCGACCTGCTTCTTCTTAGGACTTGGGCGAGAGCCTCGTCCAGCAGTTGTCTTTGTCTTCAGCAGAGAGGGTCATGTTGAAGACTTTAGTGCAGCTGAGGAACTAGCTGAAGCTCCTGAGGCAATAGAAATGCCTGTAGTCCTTTGGCACGTGGCAAGATGCACAGGTGCTGAGGATTTTGTAGGAGCAGTTGAGGACTTTGGAGGAGCAGGAGCGGCTTGAGGAATTGGCCGTGAGGGCTGAGCTGAGGAAATTGGCCGTGAGGGCATTGAAGAAGAGGCACTTGGCTTGTGCGCAGGCTTCTTTGCCATGGATTTCTTCGGCCGTACAGAGGCCTCAGCAGCAGCAGTGGAATCTTCGTTGAATTTCTTCACTGCATCTTTTGCCTGTTTGGCCAGGCCTGGTGCTTGGCCCATTCTTCAGAAAAATCCTCACCGCGCTTGATGCTAGTGGGATCTGCCTCTTGGCCAGGTGCCAATGGAGGTCTTGAGCATGGAGGAGTAACAGCGAATTTCTTCATGTAT
The DNA here is from genome assembly GCF_018294505.1 of Triticum aestivum. Classification (NCBI taxonomy): domain Eukaryota; kingdom Viridiplantae; phylum Streptophyta; class Magnoliopsida; order Poales; family Poaceae; genus Triticum; species Triticum aestivum. Next base: position 285,555,254 of record NC_057814.1, on the reverse strand, counting down.
TTTGGAGACACATACCTGTACTCCCTCCACTCTTTTGCCCATCTCCTTTCTATCCTCTGAATGCGCACCTTGCGCTGATTCTTATCTTCCTCAGGGGGTGTGCAGTACCCCGCATAAATGTCCTCAGGGATTTCAAAGGCAGTATTGACCTCAGTCTTCTTTCCTCCCTTCTGTGGCCTCTTTTCATTAGCCCTTTTCTTCAGTTGAGGAATTTGAACAATTGAACTGTCTGAAGAAGTATGCAACTTTTCTTCAAGGAACGCTGCAAATGAGTTAAGTTCATGAGAACCTAGTGATTCAGCAGCGGACATGAGTACCTGTGAACAGAGTATAGTTGCGAGGAATTTGGAGAGGTCATATGCGTTCTCAGAAGGTTTTTCAATAAGAACAAGTTTGAGGAATTTGACGAGATGAGTCTTGAAGAATTTCACTAAGCGTTCTTTGTCTTAGGTTCCAGAGTTGTATAGATCGAAGATTCACACAATTGAGGAATCTTGAAGAAAAATGATGCTTAGAGAAACAAATCAAGAGCGGATGACATGTGAGGTGTTTAGTGTGTGAGGATTTGAAGAAAAAAAACACCTTTGAAGATTTTGTGGTAAACATTTGAATCAAAGTGGGCAGTAAAAGTAACTTTTAATTACCCTGAACGAAGAACACGACGAACTGGGATGTGGAGAAGTGAAGCTCGTCTGTGCAGATCTTCCACGCCCTAACTTGGCGGAGGAAGACGGCTACGGTGGCGGCGGAGTGAAGATTTCCGCGGCCGGCGTGAGTACGGCGGTGACGAGGTCGAGGCGGTGAAGCTCTTCCTCACCGGTGACGATGATGTAGCGGCGGCGCTAGGGTTTGAGAAGCTCGATATGGAGAGAGGTCGAGCGGAGTAAAAGAAGTGAGGAAGGGGAGAGGGGGTATTTATAGCCATGGTGAATAACGGTTCGCCCGAAGAAATTGGACGAACATGCCCCTAACCCTTCTCATTCGCATGACATGTGTCACCCACGTACTGAGAGGTGGAGATCGTGTTAGATCGTGGGTGAATAGATAAGTATATCGTGGGAAGCGGAACGGTTTGAGCGGCAAAGCCGAAAATTTGGATAAGATAAGTTAAAAGTTCCGTTCACAAATTCTTCAGCTGACAAGGACACAGTGAAGATTTTGAACGAGTTTCAAATAGAACGCACATGAAGAATTTGTGAATAGATTGGGTTGAGTATAGCATAGAGGGGGAAGGGTCCGATCACATTCACTTAGAAGAAATAGCAACTTGAATAAATAGCAATAAGTGAATGTTGTAGAGGACATAAACTCATATATATATATATATAGCCAATGAAGAGAAACGACGGAAACAGTGAAGATTTTGCAAAGTTGAAGAATATGAAAAACTGAGGAATTTCAAAAATGAGGAAAAACTCAAATTGAAGATTTTCAACTTTTATGGTGGCGTGACCCACCGTATAAGAATGATGATTTCAGACACCGCGTACAATTGTCGTAGGGTTCTGAGAATCAAATTCTTCATTAATTTCTTCACACTTAGAGTGTTATTCTTCATTGATTGAAGAAAAACGTTTCTTCATGTGTTGCACATCTAAGTCATCAATTTTGCATAAGTGTTAGGATGAGTGTCCTTTTCAAAGAACATTCGAAGATTCTAGGATATTTAGCTCACACCGCAACTTGCTAAATCTCTTCTCATCCAAGGGCTTTGTGAAGATATCGACTAGCTGTTCTTCAGTCTTCACATGCTCAATAGAAATGTCGCCCTTCCACAGTTGATCGCGAAGAAAATGATGACGAATCTGAATGTGCTTTGTCTTCGAGTGCTGAACTGGGTTGTGAGCAATCTTGATGGCACTCTCATTGTCACAGAAGAGAGGCACATTCTTCACGTTGACGCCGTAGTCCTTGAGGGTTTGCTTCATCCATAGCAATTGAGCACAGCAAGAACCAGCAGCAATGTACTCAGCTTCAACAGTAGACAGTGATACGCAGTTCTGTTTCTTCGAGGACCAATAGACCAAAGATCGTCCGAGGAAATGACATGTACCAAATGTTGACTTGCGATCCACACGATCACCAGCACAGTCAGAGTCAGAATATCCAACGAGATCAAAAGCCGACTCCTTGGGGTACCATAATCCTAGTGTTGGTGTGTGAGCTAGATATCAAAGAATATGCTTCACAGCCTTATGGTGTGATTCCTTCGGTGTAGCTTGAAATCGGGCACACATGCAAACACTAAGCATAATATCTGGCCTAGATGCACATAAGTACAATAAAGAACCAATCATGGAGCGGTATACCTTTTGATCGAAGTCAATACCATTTTCATCAGTGCACAGATGGCCATTTGTGGGCATAGGAATTTTGACGCCTTTGCAATCTTGCATGCCGAATTTCCTCAGTACATCCTTGAGGTATTTCTCCTGAGATATGAATATGCCATTGCGCTGTTGACGAATTTGAAGACCTAAAAAGAATTTCAACTCTTCCATCATAGACATTTGATATTCTTCACTCATCATATAGGCAAATTCATCACTATAACGTTGGTCAGTACAGCCAAAGATGATGTCATCAACATATATTTGGCATACAAACAATTCATCATCATAAGATTTAGTGAAAAGAGTAGGGTTGAGTGAACCAGGTTTGAAGCCTTTCTTCATGAGGAATTCCTTCAAAGTATCATACCACGCCCGAGGGGCCTGCTTGAGGCCATAGAGGGCCTTATATAGTCTGAATACTTTGTCAGGATGCTTAGGATCTTCAAAACCTGGGGGTTGAGCAACATATACTTCTTCATCAAGCTTACCATTGAGGAATGCACTTTTCACATCCATTTGATATAAGGTGATATCATGATGGTTAGCATAAGCAAGTAATATGCGAATAGCTTCAAGTCTAGCAACAGGTGCAAAAGTTTCATCAAAATCAATTCCTTCAACCTGTGTGTAGCCTTGAGCTACTAGCCGTGCCTTATTCCTCACCACAAGGCCATTTTCATCTTGCTTGTTGCGATAGATCCACTTTGTGCCAATGATATTGTGTTTGCGAGGACCTGGATGATTGACCAGTTCCCAAACGTTGTTGAGCTTGAACTGATGTAATTCTTCTTGCATGGCCTGAATCCACTCAGGCTCCAGAAATGCTTCATCTACCTTAGTGGGCTCTGAGATAGAGACAAAAGCATAGTGCCCACAAAAGTTAAATAAATGTGAAGCTTTTGAGCATGTGAGAGGACCTGGTGCTTCAATGTCATCGATGATCCTCTCAACTTGCACTTCTTTTGCAACGCGAGGATGAGTAGGTTGTCGTCGAGGAATTTGATCAGCATTTTCTTCAGCACCATTTTCTTCAGCAATTTCTTCAGGTGCATTAGCTCGACGTTCTTCACGTTCTGGAATGAATTCTTCAGCAGATTCTTTGGTAGGAATGACATCCTTAGTAGCCTTGAACTTGATAGTTTCCTCATGTGCTGGTTCATCTATCACAGAGGGTAGGTGCTCTCTTTGCGAGCCATTAGTTTCATCGAACCGCACATCTACAGTTTCAACAACCTTGTGAAGAACGGTCTTGAAGACTCTGTAGGTGTGCGAGTCCTTTCCGTAACCAAGCATAAAACCTTCATGTGCTTTCGGTGCAAATTTAGCATTGTGATGAGGATCTCTAATCCAACATTTAGCACCGAAGACTTTGAAATAACTCACATTGGGTTTCTTGTCAGTGAGGAGTTCATAGGCAGTCTTCTTGAAGAATTTGTGAAGATATACCTTGTTGATGATGTGGCACGCAGTATAAATTGTCTCAATCCAGAAGTGACGAGGCGTCTTGTACTCATCAAGCATAGTGCGAGCCATCTCAACAAGAGTTCTGTTCTTGCGCTCCACGACGCCATTTTGCTGAGGAGTGTAAGAAGCAGATAACTCATGAGTAATACCAAGTTCATCAAGATAGTCATCAAGACCAGAATTCTTGAACTCAGTTCCATTGTCACTTCTGATGTGCTTGATCTTCACACCAAAGTTGGTTGAAGCCCTCGAGGAAAATTGTTTGAAGACTTCCTGCACTTCATGTTTGTAAGTAACAATGTGTACCCATGTGTAAGGAGAGTAATCATCAACAATAACAAGTCCATAGAGAGATGCATCATTTGTGACAGCTGAGTAATGGTTAGGACCAAAGAGGTCCATGTGAAGCAATTCGAATGGTCGAGTAGTGGTCATGATAGTCTTCGCTGGATGCTTAGCCTTGGTCATCTTTCCAGCTTCACAAGCTCCACATAGGTGATCCTTGAGGAATTTGACATTCTCAATGCCAATGACATGCTTCTTCTTCGCAAGCATGTGCAAATTCCTCATGCCTGCATGACCAAGTCGTCGATGCCATAGCCATCCTTCTGAAGCTTTTGCATGTAGGCACACGGCTGGTTGCGGTCCTGTAGAGAAATCAACAATATACAAGTCTCCTCTCCTAAAGCCTTCGAAGACTTTGGAGTTGTCAGCTTCCATAACCACAACACAACGATACTTGCCAAAGACAACTAGAATATCAAGATCACAAAGCATTGAGACACACATGAGGTTGTATCCTAAGGACTTGACAAGCATGTCTTTGTCCATGTGTCGATCCTTTGGGATCGCAACCTTACCTAGACCCCATACTTGACTTTTGCCTTTGTCAGCGAAGATGATATGCTTCAGATGCGATGGTGATAAGGGAGCATCAATCAATAGATTCAGTCATGTGATTTGTACATCCACTCTCGAGGACCCACTCAGTGGCTTTGAGTTGATCATCCTGCAGATGAATTAGTGCAGCTTACGAACTTCATATACTTCATTAGTGAAGAATATGACATCAATTCATCAGATCAATTTCATCAAGCAATAGAACAGATAAAGCAGTATGAGGACGTGAGAAGTGAAAGTTCATTTCTTCATGATTAGCCTACATCCTTTCAGGCAATTTGTCAGGTCCCCAGCAAATTCTTCAGACGTTAAAGTACGTCTGGAGACCTGACCCTGCATAAGAGATTAGTTCTTTCTCTTCACCACCCACATCTGAAGGGGTGGCAAAGAGTTCATCACTCTATGAGCTCCATAAGAGAAAGGTGTCATAGAAGCCAATCCATTTCGTTTCACATAATAGGAGTTAGGATAAGCATATGAATAAGCAGAGAAATTCTTCGAGGACTTATGAACATAATGATTAGAAGAATAATGCTCATATTCATAGCCCTTGGCTCTTCCCTACAAAACAGAGTTGTTAGCACAATGATGTTCATATGAGGACTTTGATCCTTTTGAGGAATTTGATCCATGTGAGGAATTTGGTCCGTATGAGGACTTGGATCCATATGAAGAATTTGGTCCATATGAAGAATTTGATCTGGGGTTCCTATTCAGCATAGGTGGTGTCATGAGGACATTCACCTGAAGACTTTCAAGGCACCTTCTGGGAACCCAGATTTTCTTCATAGGGGAACCGTTCCTACAGTTAGTGCCAACATATCTAGCAAATACTTCACCATTCTGATTTTTGAACAGTTTATAGTTGGAGTCAAATGACTCATCAGAAGAATGAGAAGATTCACATGTAAAGCCAGATAAATTAGATGGATCAACTGGAGGTCCCTTTGCAGCAACCCATGAGGTTTTGGGGTACTGCTCAGGCTTCCAATATGTACCATCAGCATTGAGTTTCCTCTCAAAGGCAATACCCTCTTTTCTAGGGTTCCTGTTGAGGATCTGCTTTTTAAGCACATCACAAAGAGTCCGATGCCCTTTGAGGCTTTTGTACATGCCTGTCATGTACAATTCCTTCAGCCTTGCATCGTTAGTGATACTAGCAATGTCCTCAGATGAGGAATTAGTGATAGCAGAGACAGTTGAAGAATTTGTAGCATTAGAAGCATTTGAACATTCAGGTGAAGAATTAGCAGATTCACGTTCAATGCATTTCAAACATGGAGGAACAAATTCTTCCTGAGCAGCGTTGATTTGTTGAGCAAGTAATGAATCGCGCTCCTTCTGAAGATCTTCATAACTCAGTCTTAGCTTCTCAAGATCTTGCTTTGTCACATACCTAGCTTCTGACATTGCACTAGGCTAACTTCATGTGTGCATCATGTTTAAACTTTGAAAGAAACTTGAAATGGGGATTGCCTAAACCCTAGCATTAAAGGAATTCACTAGGTTCAACCAAAATATTTCCAGTAAATCCAAATGGCTTTCAAAAATGTTCATCATTCTTGGAAAATGCTGGAAACAGTAACCAGAGGTGATGCACATTTTTTCCATGACATATTTGGGCTCTGGATTAAATCATACCCTATTTGCATTTGGGCATTTAAATGCTATTAAATATTTTAAATGCTCAAATAATCATAAACTAAAATGTTTACTGTAGGATATATTCCCAACAGTGATCATGAGTAGTTTCATGATTTTTGGAAGTGTCTAAGTATTTTTAATAAAGCCCTAAAGACTACAGAATATTAGAAAACAGAAACAAATAAAAAAGAGAGAGAGAGAGGAAACCTCACTGTGCAGCCCACCGCCGTAGTGGCCTACTGGCCAAAGCCAGCCCAGCCCAACTTCTCTCCCCTGTCGTCTTCCTCCCCGCGCTAGTAGGACGCCGTGGGCGCGTGGTCGCTGCGCGCGCGCCAGCTCCTGCTTCCACCGCGACGCCGGCTCTTCTGGACGCGCCACGGAGACGCCCAGAGGTCTCTCTCCCCTCCCCCTCACCCATGGTCTCTCCCCTCTCCCCTGTCTCACTCTCTCACGCAGACACCGAGCGTGCCCGTCGCCGCCGTTCGCTGCCACCGTGCCCAGAGCCGCGCCCTCACTTTTCAGCCATGCCCAAAGGCTCCGTCTCGTCGCCCTCGACCTCCCCGCCGAGCCACGCATCGCCTGACGCCCTGTGACGATGCCTCCGAGCTCGTCACCGCCGCATCTGCCTCCAGACTTCGCCCGTCGATCTGCGTCGTCCTGTGCCTCCCCGAGCTCAACGATGGCGTCGTTCGAATCTCTGTGAGGCTCCGGTCCTTTTCCCCCTAACCACCTCGTTGATTTCATCCTATAGTCGTTGTCCTCATGAGCTCCGAAACTCGCCGCCGCCAGGCCACATCGCCGCCGCGGCCAGAGCTAGCTATGACCGCAACCAAGCACTGCAACACGCTTAGCACGCCGTCAGGAGCCTAGATCACTCAACCGTTGCTCCTGCCGTGCACTGCAGCGTCGTTTCGTCGGTCCCGTAGCTCCGGCCGCCGCTAACCTCAACGCCGGCGCTGCTTCCGGCCGCCCCACGGCCTCCCGCGTGTTCCATTGGATGCGCGCGAGCGCTAGCTACCCATAGCACCCATCCGCGCGTCGAATGGACGCCGGAGCCGCGATTCCGGCGTGCCTCCGCCGTGGCCAGAGGTCACCGGTGGCTAAGCGCTGGCCTAACCCCGATTAGGCTAGTGCTAATGATGCCCTGTACCACTGACATGCGGGCCCCACTGCCTAATTAACCAGCTAACAAAAATAGATTAAGATTAATCTAAACACGATGGACCCACGCGGCAGCTTTGACTATGCTGACGTCTACGTTGACCCGGACCCACTGGTCAGCCTCTGTTCTTGCCCTATTACACTGACATACGGGACCCACGCGTCAGGTTTGACCTAGACCGTGGCCCGTTGAGCTGCTGACGTCAGCATGATGTCATGCTGACGCAGTATTGGTTTTCTGGATTTAAAATAATTCAGAAAATTCGAGAAAATAGTATAAACTTCTAAAAATCATATAAAATCAACCGTAGCTCAGAATGAAATAATTTATATATGAAAAATGATCAGAAAAATCCAATCTATCCATCTGTACTGGTTTCATGCATGTTAGAGCAACCTAACCTTGCTGTTTAGATGAAAAAAGATAATGCACCTATATGACTCTATAAAATGGGTTTGCATTTGAATCTTTGGTTCAAATGGACTCATCTCAATCTGTTCTAGCTTGCATTAGCCCAAAACACATTCATATTGCCATGTCTTAGCATGCATCATAATTGTTGCATTGCATTGATTGTGTTCTTCCTTGTTTGCCGGTGGTTGTCCCCTCTCGATAGACGTGGTTCCGACGATGAGTTTGATGACACTGATGAAGAGCTATATGATCTTCGGAAGTGCCAGGCAAGCAAAACCCCCTTGTCCATTCCGATACAAACCCACTCTCTCGCTCCTGCTCTCTTTTACTGCATTAGGACAACAACAATTCATCTGTTACTTGCTGCGGTAGTTGAACCCCTTATCCTTTGCATGACCTGTCATTGCCACAGTAAATAGATGAAACCCACTAGCATGAGTAGGAGTTGTTTGAGCCCTGATGTGCCTACTCATTCATGCTTGTTTGTCATGCCTGCTATTGCTTAGAGTTGTGTCAGGTCTGATTCATCGGGGATGAGTTGGAATGGTGATGAACATGTCGTAATGTGTGTGAGCTAAGTGTGTGAACACGATTTGGTAAAGGTAGCGGTGAGAGGCCATGTAGGAGTACATGGTGGGTTGTCTCATTGAAGCCGTCCTCAGGAACTGAGTTCTGTGTTTGTGATCCATGATACAGTTACTACCACGCATTGGGCCCGAAACCAATGGACCCTCTCGGCTTCTTAATCACCCTTGTCCTCTGTCCAGGAGTTGCAGGTAGTTTCTGGTGTTTGTAGTATGCTGGAGGCCGTGGGCAGCGCTGACCCGAGGGGTGGGCTGTGATATGGTAGGCTCGTGGCCCGGTGTACTGAGTCGCCCATTTGGTGTCTCGGGAACCCTGTACACATCGTTCGGGGCCGTATGTGGAAACCTCGGCCGGACTCCCTGTGGATGGAACCTGAATAGGCGATAAACCTGGACTAGAGACTTGAGTGTTTAGGTAGGCTGTGGCTGACACCCTCGCTGGGCTTCCGCTTGAAGGTTGCCGAGTACATGCTGTGTAAACGGCGGTAAGTGGTGAGAGCGTGCGTGACGAAGTACACCCCTGCAGGGTTAACATCATCTATTCGAATAGCCATGTCCGTGGTAAAGGACTTCTGGGTTGCCTATAACAGTTCATAGACAAGTGAAAGTGGATACTCTAAAATGCGCAAGATAAGCGTGAGTGCTATGGATGGCGTTCTCGTAGGGAGATGGGAGCGAATCCATAGTGGTGTATTGGTATGGTGAATATGTGGACTCGTGTGCGCAACCTCAAAAGAGTTACTTGCAGTCGTAGTTAGGATAGCCACCGAGTCAAAGCTGGCTTGCTGCAGTTAAACTCCACCACCCCCTTTGTTGATACCGATGCATATGTAGATAGTTCTGATGTAAGTCTTGCTGGGTACATTTGTACTCACGTTTGCTTATTTTATGTTTTGCAGAGAGACGTCAGTCTCGCTAGTAGTTCCGTGTGGACTTCAACGTCTAGCTTGATACCTCAGCTATGATCTTGTGCCCCCGGCAGGATCTGGTAGATAGTCAGGCTTCTCAGCCTTTTTCATTTGTAGATGTCTGTACTCAGACATGTTAAGCTTCCGCATGTGTTTGACTTGTATGCTCTAAATGTTGGGTCATGAGACCTATGTTTGTAATATCTCGCTCCTCGGAGCCTAATGAATAAATACTTGAGTCGTAGAGTTATGTTGTGATGCCATGTTGTATTTACACATATCGAGCATATTGTGTGTATGATTGAAATGCTTGGTATGTGTGGGATCCGACAACCTAGTTGTTTATCCTTGGTAGCCTCTCTTATGGGGAAATGTAGTCTTGTGCTTCCATGAGCCATAGTAGTCCGCTACAGCCCGGTTCACTGGAGTCCTGCTAGCCCAGCACTACTGCTCCGGAACACTTGACTGGCCGGCATGTGATTCACTTCGTTCCTGTGTCTGTCCCTTCGGGGAAATGTCACGCGGTGACATCCAGAGTCCTGCCTCGCCTGCTACAGCCCGGGTTCCCGGAGTCCTGTTAGCCCAGTGCTACAGCACGCTGCTGACCGACATGCTCGATGTTGATTCAAGTATGCCTGTCCCCGTAAGTTAGTGCCACTTTGGGTTCACGACTAGTCATGTCGGCCCGGGTTCTCTGTCATATGGATGCTAGCGACATTATCATATACGTGAGCCAAAAGGCGCAAACGGTCCCGGGCCATGGTAAGGCGACACCCGTGGGAATACCGTGCGTGAGGCGGCAAAGTGATATGAGGTGTTACAGGCTAGATCGGTGTGAATTAGAATTGGGGTCCTGACATGCTTTCCTTGAACAAATTCATAAGAAAGCTTCTCATAATCAGATAAGAGAGTGTTATGTTGATCTTGAAGGGTGTCATACTTAGTATGAAGTCTCTGAAGACTTTCAGCCAAAGCTTTTGACTGATCCATTTCTTCACCCAACATATCATCGCTCTTACTAAGCATGTTTTGAACCTTTTCCAAAGCTCTTTGTTGTTTAGCAGCAAGGGAAACAAGCTTGACATAACTGGGTCCTAATTCATCATCAGATTCATCATCTCTAGATTCAGACAGATAGCATTCAGTTACCTTTTCACCATCTGCCATAAGGCATGGTGAGGAGGATGATGATTCTGGTTCGAATGTCATTGATTTGAGAGATTCCTTGAAGTCCTCAAACCAAGGATCATGACGGGTTCGATGACCTTCATAGACACCAAAATCACACAGAACTAGGGAGTACCTTGCTCTAATACCAATTGAAAGTGCGTTATATCGACTAGAGGGGGGGTGAATAGGCGATTTTTATAAATTCTTCACTGAGGAATTTGTGGGTGAGGAAATTCCTTAGCGAAGAACTACTTGCAGCGGAATAAGTACTCACAAGTATGCATAGTAGAGCACAAGCATAGTCATCATGATGAAATGAAAACAAGCACAGAGTACAGAAAGCGTAAACACAGGATAACACAGGATGAAGACAAACAAACTGAGGAAATTGAACTGAGGAAATTGAGAAAGTCTTCAATCAAAGTCTTCAAACACAGATATGAAGAATTGCACAACACAGGAATGAGGAAATGAAAGAGTTGAGGAAATAGAACCAGTTGGCTTGGTGAAGACAATGATTTGGTAGACCAGTTCCAACTGCTGTCTCAGTTGTACGTCTGGTTGGAGCGGCTAGGTATTTAAATCTGAGGACACCCAGCCCCGGACACACAGTCCTCACCGTATTCTCCTTGAACTAAGGTCACACAGACCTCGTCCAATCACTCATGGTAAGTCTTCAGGTGACTTCCAAACCTTCACAAACTCGGTCACTCGGTGATCCACAATTTCCTCTTGGATGCTCTAGACCATGACGCCTAACCGTATGGAAGAAGCACAGTCTTCAAAGGTAACAAGCATCGGATCCACGCAAGATCAATCTCTTCAGTGATGCTCAATCACTTTGGGTTTGTAGGTGTTTGGGTTTGGGGTTTTTCCTCACTTGATGATTTTCGCTCAAAGTCCTCGGAGGATGGGACGCTCTCAAATGACAAATGTCAATTTCTCTCAGAGCAGCCAACCAGCTAATGGTTGTAGGGGGGCGGCTATTTATAGCCTAGGGAGCAGCCCGCATGATAAGACATAAATGCCCTTCAATGATATGACCGTTAGGTGGGTAGATATTTTGGGACAGCTGGCGCATAGCACAGCAACGGTCGGAAATTTGAGGTTCAAATTCCTGAGGGCTATCATGTTCCTCACTGTGTAGGCAATCCGCACTGGTGAATACCTAACTCCTCAGTCAGAACAAATTCCTCAAAGACCAGAAGAACTTCGTCTCTGTCACTGAAGAATATGACTGAACTGTATGAGATTTCCAATGGCTTCACTCGAAAGGATTGGTAGGTGTAGGATTTTGAGTTGAGCATCACATGGAAATTTTTCCTTAGTATTTCCTCGACCCCCTTTAACAGTACGGTGTTTCCTATGACTCAAGAAAGAGAAAATGAAACTATGAAAACAAAAGTCTTCACGCTTCATAATCCTCAAATGAATACCAAGTCTTCAAGGTCACACCAATTTGTTCACTTTCAAAGTCTTCAGAAAGTCTTCAGTCGAAGAACTTCATTTTTAGGGTCGACTTTCTCTTTAATTATCAAACTCCTCATAGACTTATAGACCTGTGTACACTCATAAACATATTATTCCCTTAACCTATAAGTCTTCAATACACCAAAATCACTAAGGGGCACTTGATGCACTTACATACTGTTTATCCATCTCTATCAGATCTCACTTTGCAAATAACCGTGAAGGGATTGACAACCCCTTTATCGCATTGGGTGCAAGTTGGTGTTTATTTGTGCAAGTATTCGGTGACTTGTGCGTTGTCTCCTATTGAATTGATACCTTGGTTCTCAAAACTGAGGGAAATACTTACTCTACTTTGCTGCATCACCCTTTCCTCTTCAAGGCAAAAACCAACGTAAGCTCAACAAGTAGCAGGAAGAATTTCTAGCGCCGTTGCCAGGGAGATCTACGCCAAGCCAATACATACTAAGTACCCATCATAAACTCTCATCTCTCGCATTACATTATTTTCCATTCGCTTCCCATTTCTCTCTCCCCCACTTCTAAAACGATTTTCGAAAAGATTTGCCTTTTCTTTGCCCCTCTTCCGTTCGCCTTCCCCGTCTGCCTTTTTGTTGCTCGTTTACGAGAGCTATTTACCGCCACCATGTCTGAAACTGGGGAGGTTATTGTTGAAAATCTTGAGGAGAAACTTAAATCTTGTTCTTTGGATCTCGAAGCTGAAAAGCCTCCTAATTACAAAACCAAAATCATTCGTATAGGAGATGGTAATATTATTGGAAAGAGTGTTATCCAAGAATTCTTCGATTGTACGGGATCCATGCCTATTAATAAAAGAACTATTCTTCTTGAGACAAATTGTTATGTTGATGCTATTGTTATGCTTGTTGAGAAATTAGAAAGAAAATTTGTGCACCTTCATCCTGCTTTGCAAACAGTGTTTTATGAACTTCCTAATATCAATCATCCTATAGCTAAAAAGATTGCCACTATTATCCTTATGCGTGAATTTGACTTTATAACACAAGAAGATAGGGATATTTTTTCTTTCTACAAAAAGGATGTCGAACACCCTCCAATTATAGACATCCTCCATGATAAAGAAACTATACGTAGTTTGGAATGTAGGGACTATCAATCTTATAGTGCAAATCTTAGGAGGAGAGTTCCTCATTCAGAGATATCTCTATCCGTGTATCTTGAGGCTTTTGAGGAGTTTGATTGGATAACTAGAGGAATTTATGTAGGATTTAATAGGGATTGGTTGAATAAAATGATGAAGGAACCCGTTAGAAACGAGCTACGTATTTTATATGATGATATATACGGTGATGATCCCGACTATGGGTTTATGAATGTTAAGATTACCAATCAAACCCTTTCATGATTTAAGTTCATCTACTAGGAGGGAAATAAAGGAAAGAATATAATTGCTAAGACGAGTCTTGGAGGACCTGATGAGAAAATAATTGCATACCGAAGATGAGAATACTTAGATCTTTTCGTGTTTTATGCCAAGCTAAGGGCGTTAAACAATAGCGCTTGTTGGGAGGCAACCCAATTTTATTTTTCTTTTTTCTTTTTAGGTTCTGTTTTGCATTAAATAATTCATCTAGCCTCTGGTTATATGTGGTTTTGTGTTAATTAGTGTTTGTGCCAACTAAGAACTTTGGGATAGCTTACGGTGATAGTTGATTTGATCTTGCTGAAAAATAGAAACTTTTGCGCCCAGTCCCGGAATTTTTAAAAATCACAGAAGCGTGATAAAATTCTGAATTTTTACACAAGATTGATATAAAAATTATCCCTCTTGTCCTATATTTTCAGAATTTTTGGAGTTACAGAAGTATTCGAACTATCCAGATTGCTACAAACTATTCTATTTTTGACAAATTCTGTTTTCTATGTGTTGTTTGCTTATTTTGACGAACCTATGGATAGTATCGGGGGGTATGAACCATGGAAAAGTTGGAATACAGTAGATATTACACGGATATAAATAAAGAATGAGTTCAAAACAGTACCAAAAGTGGTGATTTATTTTCTTATACTAACGGAGCTTATGAGATTTTCTGTTGAGTTTTGTGTTGTGAAGTTTTCATGTTTTGGGTAAGGATTTGATGGACTATGGAATAAGGAGTGGCAAGAGCCTAAGCTTGGGGATGCCCAAGGCACCCCAAGGAAATATTCAAGGATAACCAAGAGCCTAAGCTTGGGGATGCCCATAAGGCATCCCCTCTTTCGTCTTTGTCTATCGGTAACTTTACTTGAGGTTATATTTTTATTCACCACATGATATGTGTTTTGCTTGGAGCGTCTTGTATGATTTTTGTCTTTGCTTTTTAGTTTGCCACAATCATCCTTGTTGTACACACCTTTTGAGAGAGACACGCTTGAATCATGATTTATTAGAATACTCTTTGTGCTTCACTTATATCTTTTGAGCTAGGCAATTTTGCTCTAGTGCTTCACTTATATCTTTTAGAGCACGGCGGAGGTTTTATTTTATAGAAATTGATGAACTCTCATGCTTCACTTATATTATTTGAGAGTCTCTAAACATCATGGTAATTTGCTTTGGTTATAAATTTAGTCATAATATGATAGGCATCCAAGAGGGATATAACAAAAACTTTCATATAAAGTGCATTGAATACTATGAGAAGTTTGATTCCTTATGATTGTTTTGAGACATGAAGATGGTGATATTAGAGTCATGCTAGTAAGTAATTGTGAATTTGAGAAATACTTGTGTTAAAGATTGTGATTCCCGTAGCATGCACGTATGGTGAACCGTTATATGATGAAGTTGGAGCATATTTATTTATTGATTGTCTTCCTTATGAGTGGCGGTCGGGGACGAGCGATGGTCTTTTCCTACCAATCTATCCCCCTAGGAGCATGCACGTAGTACTTCATTTTGATAACTAATAGATTTTTGCAATAAGTATATGAGTTCTGTATGACTAATGTTGAGTCCATGGATTATACGCACTCTCACCCTTCCACCATTGCTAGCCTCTCTAGTACCGCGCAACTTTCGCCGATACCATAAACCCACCATATACCTTCCTCAAAAAAGCCACCATACTTACCTATTATGGCATTTCGATAGCCATTCCGAGATATATTGCCATGT
This sequence comes from Triticum aestivum, assembly GCF_018294505.1. Classification (NCBI taxonomy): domain Eukaryota; kingdom Viridiplantae; phylum Streptophyta; class Magnoliopsida; order Poales; family Poaceae; genus Triticum; species Triticum aestivum. Next base: position 285,540,066 of record NC_057814.1, on the reverse strand, counting down.
AACTTTCCACCGTTCCATTTGTTATGACACGCTCCATCGTTGTCATATTGCTATGCATGATCATGTAGTTGACATCGTATTTGTCGCAAAGCCACCGTTCATAATTCTTTCATACATGTCACTCTTGATTCATTGCACATCCTGGTACACCGCTGGAGGCATTCACATAGAGTCATATTTTTGTTCTAAGTATCCAATTGTAATTCTTGAGTTGTAAGTAAATAAAATTGTGATGATCTTCATTATTAGAGCATTGTCCCATGTGAGGAAAGGATGATGGAGACTATGATTCCCCCACAAGTCGGGATGAGCCTCCGGACGAAAAAAATGAGGCCAAAAAAATGAGATAAGGCCCAAATAAAAAATGAGAGAAAAGAGAGAAGGGGCGATGCTACTATCCTTTTACCACACTTGTGCTTCAAAGTAGCACCATGATCTTCCTGATAAGAGAGTCTCCTATATTGTCACTTTCATATACTAGTGGGAATTTTTCATCATAGAACTTGGCTTGTATATTCCAATGATGGGCTTCCTCAAATTTCCCTAGGTCTTCGTGAGCAAGCAAATTGGATGCACACGCACTTAGTTTCTTTTTGAGATTTCATAAACTTATAGCTCTAGTGCATCCATTGCATGGCAATCCCTACTCACTCACATTGATATCTATTGATGGGCATCTACATAGCCCATTGATACGCCTAGTTGATGTGAGACTATCTCCTTCTTTTTGTCTTCTCCACAACCACCGTCTATTCCACGTATAGTGCTATGTCCATGGCCCACGCTCATGTATTGCGTGAAAGTTTAAAAAGTTTAAGAACATCAAAAGTATGAAACATTTTCTTGGCTTGTCATCCGAGGGTGTGCATGATTTGAATATTTTGTGTGATGAAGATGGAGTATAGCCAGACTATATGATTTTGTAGGGATAAGCTTTCTTTGGCCATATTATTTTCAGAAGACATAATTTCCTTGTTAGTATGCTTGAAGTATTATTGTTTTTATGTCAATATTAAACTTTTGTTTTGAATCATATGGATGTGAACATTCATGCCACAATAAAGAAATTACATGGATAAATATGTTAGGTAGCATTCCACATCAAAAATTCTGTTTTTGTCATTTACCTACTCGAGGACGAGCAGGAATTAAGCTTGGGGATGCTTGATACGTATCCAACGTATCTATAATTTTTTATTATCCCATGCTATTATATTATCTATTTTGGATGTTTTATATGCATTAATATGCTATTTTATATTATTTTTGGGACTAACCATTAACCTAGAGCCCAGTGCCAGTTTCTGTTTTTTCCTTGTTTTAGAGTTTCGCAGAAAAGGAATACCAAACGGAGTCCAAACAGAATGAATCTTTCGCCATGATATTTCTTGGACCAGAAGACATCCAGAGGACTTAGAGTACACGTCAGGGAAGCCACGAGGCACCCACAAGGACGGAGGGCACGCCCAGGGGGGTAGGGCGCGCCCCCACCCTTGTGGGCCCCTCGTGACTCCGCCGACCTATTTCTTCCGCCTATATATTCTCAAATATTCCAAAACCAATCAGGAGAGCCACGAAAACACTTTTCCACCGCCACAACCTTCTGTACCCATGAGATCCCATCTAGCGGCCTTTTGCGGCGTCCCGCCGGAGGGGGATTCGACCATGGAGGGCTTCTACATCAACACCATTGCCTCTCCGATGAAGCGTGAGTAGTTTACCACAGACCTATGGGCCCATAGCTAGTAGCTAGATGGCTTCTTCTCTATCTTATTCTCAATACCATGTTCTCCTCGATGTTCTTGGAGATCTATTCGATGTAATACCTTTAGTGGTGTGTTTGCCGAGATCCAATGAATTGTGGATTAATGATCAGCTTATCTATGAATATTATTTTAATCTCCTCTGAATTCTTATATGCATGATTTGATATCTTTGCAAGTCTCTGTGAACTATAAATTTGGTTTGGCCAACTAGATTGGTTTTTCTTGCAATGGGAGAAGTGCTTAGCTTTGGGTTCAATCTTGCGGTGCTTGATCCCAGTGACAGAAGGGGAACCGACATGTATTGTATTGTTGACATCGAGGATAACAAGATGGGGGTCTCATCATATTGCTTGAGTTTATCCCGCTGCATCATGTCATCTTACTTAATGCGTTACTCTATTCTGTGAACTTAATACTCTAGATGCAGACAGGAGTCGGTCGATGTGTGGAGTAATAGTAGTAGATGCAGGCAGGAGTCGGTCTACTTGATACGGACGTGATGCCTATATTCATGATCATTGCCTTAGATATCGTCATAACTTTGCACTTTTCTATAAATTGCTCGGCAGTAATTTGTTCACCCACCGTAATATTTTCTATCTTGAGAGAATCCTCTAGTGAAACCTATGGCCCCCGGGTCTATTTTCCATCATATAACTTTCCGATCTACAATTTTAGTTCTCGATTTACTTCCTTTGCAATCTTTTACTTTCCGTTCAATAAACCAAAAATACCAAAAATATTACTTTACCGTTTATCCATCTCTATCAGATCTCACTTTGCAAATAACTGTGAATGGATTGACAACCCCTTTATCGCGTTGGGTGCAAGTTGGTGTTTGTTTGTGCAGGTATTCGGTGACTTGTGCGTTGTCTCCTACTGGATTGATACCTTGGTTCTCAAAACTAAGGGAAATACTTACTCTACTTTGCTGCATCACCCTTTCCTCTTCAAGGGATAAACCTACGCAAGCTCAAGAAGTAGCATGCCACAATAGGTACCTTTTGCAAAACTTGTTTGTTTAACAACTTTGCTGCTGCAACCGGTTACAATGATGCTAATAACTACTTTTCGGCATCCAATTGAAACTCTTTAATTCCTTGTTTGTTTAACCGGTTTGCTGTTATAACTCCCAGTTGAGTTGTTTTGCTAACTTCAACTTTTGGGAATCCAATCGGAACTTTAATGGCAAAACAGGTTAGCCCGAGATCAAAGTGCGAGGTCCCCATGGACGTTGTATCATCCCACAGCTATGGCACCGGCCCAATTGTGCATCATGAATTTCCAACTGCTGATGCTCTAGAGGCTAAACTACTGGTAGAAAGAGGTTATGCTTCTGTACTTAGAGATGAAGTTGACATGTTGAGGAAGCAAACAGCACAATCACAAGCAGTACTCAAGACAACCATTAAATATTTGGTGGATTTCAAAACAAAGTAAGCTGAGACTGACCGCATTGTTAAGGTCCTGAAGGAAAAAAGGAAATTAAATTACCACTTGGTAAATCATAGGTGAAATGTTCTTTCCATCGTTGAATAACCTTTGTGTTGTTTGTTCATATAATCGATCAAACCATTTGTTTTAGAGATCATGTAATAAATGTTTTTTGTTTTTTGGTTTGTAATTTTTTTAGCACAAGTCTGTATTAATTAATTAGACTCTAAGACATTTCATTCTGATTGTTGTGCCAGACCTACAAATATGCCAATCGGGCTGAATGTGCATTCAGCAATAATATTAGTATAGATGGTCCTTAAGTGGCACGCATCTGAAAGGGCCAAGATGATGTACTAGCTTCGCTAAAAAAAGGATGCTCTTCTAGCAAAAAAAAGTACAGCGGCCTGGCTTATGTATGTTAGTTGACATTATTGATCCATATACTCTATAAGTGTTTATATGTCCGTTAGTTATGTACATTATTGGTTGATTGGCTCGGTATTTGAATCTTGATACATCGCTTGTGTACATATCTAAATGGGAGTACACATTATGCTGCGTGTGACACTTGAGTTGGACATAAAGTGGTTTCAAATATTCGAATGCACCTTAAATTGGATTCTAGCTTCTCAATTCGAGTATCGGCATTTGTAAATCATATTCATATATGACAGTGGAATCCATCTTTGTCGTGCTTTTGAAGATATATAAAAACACATATAATGATTTATAAAGATTCGTATAGGAATACAAAATGGATTCGAATTTAGTTGCCAGGGTAAATGTGGATGCTTATTGTCCCAAAATTCGAAAGAAGCGGCAAAATGTCCACTCCCACGTCAGATGCCCGAAGCAAGTGTTTGGGAGATGGAAATTACTATCTACCCCTTACACGGACAATACATCGGCCCGATTTCAGCTGCTCTCAATAGGGGTAGGTTAATAACTTCAATTAGACATGACACGACCGCCTCTGAGCCCATTCCGACACGGTGGGCGCCAAACATGGGTGGCAAAACACATTTGATTCAAGCTCGTCCAAAAGACCTCTGTCTCTCCCTCCATTTCCCCATTCATACACGATGGGCAGCAAAACAAACTCGACTCGGCCGAAATAGATGTAGGCAAATATTTTCAATAGGGGCAGATTTGTAACTTCACTCAGACGTGACACAACTACCCTACCTGTCAGCCCCGTTCATACACTGTGGGCGCCAAAACACCCTCTCCTCGCCCGAAATTGCTCTGGGCAAATATTGGCGAGATGCGAGATTACCGTCCTATCCCCAACTGATGAGCCGTCCAGATTTTAAATAGGGGCTAAGTTCGTAACTTTCCCATATTTCAGACCGGCGCGTCCCAAAAACATGTTTCCCCGTACCTCTCCCTCCATTTTCCCATTCATACACCGTCCGCGCTAGAACATCATCCCCACACCAGCCTCCTCCGTCCACCACCCCATCCATCGCCGCTGTCCTCCACCACATCCATCGCCACCATGCCAGAGCGCCTGCCAAGACCGCGTTGTCCACTACTAGAGATGGATGTTTCTCATCCACGTCGACGGACCAAGAGCCTTGCATCGCGTCCTCTCGCTTCATCGGCGTCATCGTCCTCTTTGTCGGGGCCGCTCACACGACCTTCTCGTCCACCACAACGGGACTTATCCCCCGATGCACCCGTCTACCGTCGCAGATCTGCTTCAACGCCACCGACAGCCATTGCACCCCCGATGCCAACACGGCGCCGCAAGAGAGGTGGTACTTCATATCTGCTCAACTTTTAGATCTCAACCAGAAAATAGATCGTAATTTGGTTACTGTACTTTCTTTTAAGATCTTAGAATTTAGTTCTTAGTTCGAAGCAAACAATGGATGCTAAATAGCATTTCTGTGGTTTGCAGCTTTAAATCTGCCATGGCACAGTCATAATAGGGTTTAATTGATCATGCTTAGGGTTTAATTGATCATGTTGATTCCGTGGTGGTTTTTTTAATAGAAATCGGAGGGGAAACCCTCTTTTGCTCAAAAAAATGCTTAGGGTTCCCCCCTTTTATGATCACTATACGATCATCATACATGCTTTGTGTCATAATAGCACTGCTCCACTCATTGGGCTAAACAAGCTTAGTTGTTCAAATACGAATCTGATATTATTAAAACAGAGTCGTTTAATTGGTCAGCTAAGTGTTCCTAATTTAGTTTCGAAAATGCATGTACGCCGCTCGGGGGTGTATCTACAAGGTGCCCACGGTGGGCCGCGGCCCACCCTGGGATTTTGGGTCGGCCCAGGCCCCGATTCCCCTCTGTTTTGTTGCGCTTTCGATCTCTACTCGCCCCCAGCCGCCTGCCTCGCCGGCGACTTGCCGTCCCCGAACGGCACGACTCTAGAAGGAGACACCGAACTAACAGGAAGTTAGGAGCCGCTCGTCCAAAAGCGTCACCGCTGCCCGGGAGCGTCGCCGTGCCTACCTTCCCAGTCCGTTCAGGGCTCAGGCGTGCAGCAGCCACTAAGCCAAGCCGATTTATCCTGAGATACGTCCTCAACACTCGGCAGCCACTCCTCATCACCCATTGTCTAATTGATTCATTACTCATTAGGAAGGACTGTCATTAGGGTTTGTTGTGTACTGAGTGCTACTTACACTTAATGGTTCAGATGTATTTCAGTAATCTTTAGTACCTGTAAAGTTCACAGGGTTTCAAAATTCCGGCCGTAGGAACAGACACTAGTCATTTTGGATTGTTGGTCATAGTGACATTAACCCAGATTACTACTGCAGGCCAGCTTTGTTGACAATTTTACTTGTCTTTCTTACTCATTTGATATGATATCCAATTATTCACGTCGATTATTTGCAAACAATAAGGGCTAGACCAACTTCTTGATTCAGATTTTGGACAGTCTCTTACTGCAGTTACAATTCTGCATACTTGTCCTAGTAAGCTCACAAGTAATGATTGATTCACTACATCTATGCTTGGCTTGTCATATTTGTTGTCAATATTCTTTTAGGGTGGACCACCCTGTTTAAAAATACTGGAACCGCATACATGAGTGAATAGTATTTCTCTGTGTGATCTCTTCCATCATGTGTGGGCAATGAACACTACATTGTATAGAAAGAAAGTGTCATTTCCACCTTTTACATAGACTATGATCTTGTACATGGAATACAATCTGCCTACTTGCTTTGTGTCGCACTACCAGCACTGCACCCTTGAAGCTAAACATTATGCCACTCATAATTCCTTACTTTATTCGTTCAAATACAAATTTGATATGATTCTAATGTTCCTACTTCATTTTTGAAATGTGTGTCTGCTTGTTATGGAGACATAAGAGGTTTGTATTTCTGTGTGTGGTCTGGTCAGCACGGTTGGGGGTGAACTTTGCATATGCAGGGGTTTATAGGGAGACACTCTTCGAGTTGAATCCGCAATGCAATCCATAGATAATCTGACTACTTTTTATGTTTTCATGAATCTCAGATACTGAACAACATCATAATGATTATGAGCTTGCACGCATGAAAAGAATAAAGCAAAACAATGCCATGGTTGTCAAACTTGGCATTAAGGGACTGAAATCAAGTCTGGATGCAATGCAATGCAAACGCTCTCCACCTACGGATTCATGCTCAGAATATGATCCTAACAGTGATTCTGAGCTAGAGGGAGACCTAAGTCAATGTAGCTCCCTAGTGGAGGAGTCAGAGGCAGATGCCCTATCTTATTCACCCATCAAGGTGTTTGCTCTAACTTTCCAAGGTTATATTGGTCGCACATATCTTGCAATTGATGCTTTGCATTGCTTCTACTTTGTTACACTGCCATTAGCTTAGTTTACACATCATGTATGTGAATACTCCCTGCCTATCCATTTTTACTACATATTCCATGTGTCATCATACCATATTTATCCATTCAAATGATGTTCTTGTGTATCAGACGTTCAAAAGGAAGAGGGCGATTGCTGATCGCGGAGGATCACGAGCAAAGTATTTGGAAAAGGTAGTGACACCTGATAAATCAAATAGCCCATTAGGTGTAGTTGCAATATCACCTGACCCACAAAACACGGCCCCAACTCTAGTAGACTCTAGCCCTACTACACTGGTCATTTATGATGCCCCAACTCAGCAGACCCCAATTGTAACAAACAGTATGATGATGCCAGTTGACATAGCACCAAACTATACGATGCAAAACCCCCATTCCGGCAAAGAGTACACCAAATCCAGTTGCCAAATCCCTTTTCGAACGAGAGAGAGCCCCAATTGCAGCAAATAGGACCCATGTTCCATTTCTTCCTAGTTTAGAAGACGAAGCTTATATTGTTATTAGGAACTTTGTGCGAATCTTTCCTTCATGGAAAGATTATACCGCGGACACAGAACAATTTCCAGTATTCCTTCGGAACTTACACGTAAGTTGCGTACTAATGTTATTCATGGTAATTACTGCATATGTTTCTGCTGACAGAAGACACAACATTTCATTCTTTTAAATAGGCGAGGACCAAACTGGATTGTCAAGATGAGCAAGAGTTGGTTGCGCTTTTCAAGCACTCGTTGATGAAGTATCATTCCTACCTAAGGCAAGCGCACTTCGATGGCAAGCCTCTAAACAAAATGTATGTAAAGTCTCCGGTGCTACATTTATCAGACAGTGACTGGAATAATCTTGTTATACATTGGTCTCATCTGCAGCGTAAGGAACTGTCTATGGTATCACATCACAATTTGAACTACATTTCTGCATGTGCCTTAATGTCTCACTTGTACGAAAACTGTTTGCAGAAGAACATTCATTCTCAAGGGACCACAGAATCTCGCAACTATACTGCACACTGCATTGCTCTTGTGAGTACCTCTTGCCCTGTATGACCATACTTACTTTCATAGCTGGTTGATTATGTTGCATCACTGCACATGTTAGTCTTGTTATCGTCTATTTGGTGGGCATTATAAGATCTGTATGGACTCTTACATAAATTTAGAATCAACCCAATGCTTTTGAAGAGGTTTAGCTCTGTAGTCCTCTTGTAAGGACTGAACATCGTCTATCACTATACTTACATTAATAGCTACTCCTCCATCCCATAATATAAGAATGTTTTGTACAGTACACCAGTGTCGGTGTACTAAAGTTTGGGCCCTTTGGTACCCCTTACTTATGCACGGGCATTTGCAGCCGCACCCATGGCGGGGCTTGATGGGGGTAGCTGGGGGGAAAATACAAGACGACAAGGACGACATCCAAGCCAATAACCAGAGAACAGAAGACAAGCTGCCGGGGCGGCTCGCAAAGCCCCGGCAAGATCCTTGCCGAGGCGGCTTGCGAAGCACTGACAATAACACCACCCTTGAGGTTGAGAGCTCTGACACCATCTACAATGTCAAGACCAAGGCCCAGGGGCGCGTGCGTAGTGGCATGCAGATCTTTGTGAATACTAGCGGCATGCAGATCTTTGTGAAGACTGGTGGCATGCAGATCTTTGTGAGGAACCAGAAGACAAAGTTCCTGGCAAGATCCTTGTCGGGGACATTTGCGAGGCCACGGCAAGGCTCCGCCACCCCGCCACCGCTCCCGCACAGTGACCGACTTGCCAGCCTAGAAAGCACCTGCGTGGTGGCATGCAGATCTTCGTGAACATCCTGCCACCGCTCCAGCGCAGCGGCTAGCCAGCCAGCCTGGCATTGCATGCCTCGTTATCCTGGATGCGTGTTAAGACGGGGAGAGGCGGCGACGAGCGGGACGGGCTCTATTTCCGTCCCCGATAAAGTTAGGGGCACGTAACGAGCGCATTTAATGCGTTTGTCTGCGAACGTCAGTGATAAGCATCACTCCTTTACACCTCCTGTGTGCCATTGTGGCAACCCCTTTAGACATATAAAAGGAGGCCCAAGGCGTACTAGAGAAGGATTTGGACTTTTGAACCTCTCGGCCCAGTTTGCATGCGTAGCAGCTAGCCGAGGCTCAAGAACACTTAATATACACTCAAAGCAGGACTAGGGTTTTACGCCCCTCAGCGGCCCGAACCTGGGTAAAAATCCATCGTGTTGATCGTCAGATCGGCTCTTTGCGCACCCCTCTTCCCTGTCAAACCGTAGAAGGGATCCATATGATCCCGTAGGTGTTGTTTCTCCGACATATTTCGCGCGTGAGGTCGGGGTGAGAAGGTTGCGCAAACCTGGTCTAGCAGTTAGCGCGTCATTTCCTTGATCACCATGGCTCCCAAGAAGAAGTTGATCACGGCGATCGGTTCATCTAGAGCCGATCCGCCCGTGCTAGCACGGACGGGCGACGAAGCAGTCGCGGATGGCGGCAGAGGTGCGGATCACGAGCACCCATGACATTCAGGCAACCGGAGCCTGGCAAGTGGCATCGTTCGTGCCCGCGACGAAGAGTCGCGTCCCACTGGGTCCAAGGATGGAGCCGTGCTGCCTACGGGCGGCGCGGCGACCTCCAAGACACCCCCGCTGGCGCCGTGCGCGACGAGCAGTGCCGCGATGTTGGTGACCCCGGGCGCCGCCGCGGGAAGAGCCCTCAGCATCATTCTCGGGATGCGCAGGGCTGCCATGCACGCCAAGATGCTGGTGTAGATGGCGCACGGCCGTGGAACCGTGATGGCGCTCCTTCTAACATGGTTAGAAGTCTGAGCACCTCCCGTTCCTCGTGCTTGTCGCTCCCACCCACACGAGCAGAAGCGTTGGCACGAGCGCAACTACTCCTTGACTTCCCTCCTGCTGCGGAGAAGCAAGAAGAGTGGAGGGCTGCCATCTAGAGCCTTATGGGCCACGCCAATAAAGATCGATACCAGGAGGCGGGCCCTTCGCGGTGTCGGTCCACTGAGCCGGCGCGTGCCAACGGCAGAAGGGCCGGAGGCGCCGCAACCATGATGCACTCCCCTCCACCACGACAGCAACGGTCGCCAGCCCGGCGGGTCAATGCCCGTGATGATGGATCCACGGCATCGTCCGATCCACGAACTCGTCGCGACCAACGTCAAGTTCTTCGGGAGTGGGTTAAAGAGGATGCTCGAACTACCATCGAGCAGCGACGGGAAGCACGCCATCAATCTAATAGGTGTGCAGGTCCCACTGCGTACAGGCCTGCGTCAGGGGATTCTGGCAACTTGCCTTACGAGGTAGGTTGTCCAACTTTTACCCGTGAGCTATGGCGGTTCCAGTGGCCCACTACCCACACATTCAAACCAGAGGCCCCGGAGAAGTACGATGACAATACTCATCCGTCCAAGTTCCTAAGCGTTTACACCATTGCCATGCAAGCTATCGGGGCTCGGGACGGCAAGGTGCTCGCCAACTACTTCCCGTTGGTGCTCAAACCTAACGTCTGGTCGTGGTTGATGCACCTGCCAGTAGATTCCATCTCCTCCTGGTTGGACCAGTGCCACGAGTTCATTGGCGCCTTTACTGGAGGCCACACGGCTCCTGGCCAGGCAAGCGATTTGCATCTCATCCCCCAGAAGGATGGCGAATGCCTGCGCAAATACATACAGAGATTCAGCCGTGTGCAGTACAACATCCCGGATGTTCATCCTGCCGCTGTCATCAGCGCGTTCCATCAGAACATGCGCAACCGCAAGATGTGTGAGGAGCTAGCGATGAACAAGGTTACAGATGTTCCCGAGCTTTATGTTCTGGCCGACAGATGTGCTGGAGGTGAAGAAGGAAGGAAGTACCCCAGCGAAGATGCCGGTGCAGGAAGTGACTCTCGGGACGAAGACGTCGTCGCCCCGGCAAAGAAGGGTCGATGCTGCAACAGGAAGCGCAAGGGCAAGACCGTGCTTGCCGTCGAGGAATCCGGCAACCCCAGCACCGCCAAGAAGGCCAAGGTTGACGACCCCGGCAAGGAGGTTGCCGGGTGCGCCGCCTGCCAGGCCTTGGCGGCTGCCGACAAGCCGGAGGGCTCCGACAAGCAATACTGCAAGATCCATCGCACCAAGGGCCATGACCTCCAGAACTGCTGGCAAGTTAAGCAGCTTGTGGAGAGGCAGAAAGCTAAGTATGAGAGGCGAGAAAAAGAGAAGGGCCAGGATGGTGCTGACGGGTCTGGCAAGAAGCGCGGTGGACGAGGGGGGCACCACGGCAAGGAAAAGCAACAAGAGAGTCCTGCTCGGGGCCATGACAAGAAAGAAGGAGATGATGACCGAGAAGAGGACGACGAGTCCAGCGAGCACGAGTTTCAAAAGGCCACAGAAGCCATGTGTATCGATGGTGGCACCTCGTTGCATACTTCTCACTGCCAACTGAAACAGTGGGCGCGCGAGATCAATGTGACGGAGCCATCAATTGATGCCCAGAAGCCGCTGAAATGGTCCAACACGCCTATTATTTTTTACACCCAGGATCAGCCTGATCGCACAACCGCGGTCGGGTGCTTGCCGTTGTTGGTTTCACCAAAAATTCGCAGCCTCAAGGTGACGAAAATGCTAGTAGATGGTGGGGCCGGTCTGAACTTAATCTCGCCCAAGGTGATCAAGAGGTTGCAGATCCCTGATGGAGATCTCGAAGAGACGGGAACGTTTCAAGGGATCAATCCTGGGAGAAGCCAGCCGAAGGGCAAGATCACACTACCAGCCACATTTGGTGGTGAGCTGAACTACAGGACGGAGAAGATCGTTTTTTATGTCGCCAAGATCCCGTTGCCGTATAACGGGATCCTTGGTCATCCAGCACTGGCCAAGTTTATGGCGGCATCACACTACGCCTATAACACATTGAAGATGCCCGGCCCGATGAGCATCATCATTGTTGGCTGCGACAAGAAAGATGCGCTTATTTGCGCCGACCAACTCTACCGGGAGGCAGTGGTAGCACCTGCTGCCAAGGCACTTGCTCCTGCCACTGGAGCTCCTGAGGGGAAGAACACCGGCAAGACCTCAGTCGCCGGCAAGACCTCTGGCCCTGGCAAGGCCTCTTGCACCCACTCCGGAAAACGCGCCTCCTCGGGGTGCTGCATTTCCGTTGAGGATGTGCCAGAGAGCTCCACCGGCAAGAGCAAGAAATCCAAGGCAGCACCACCAGAGACCAAGAAGGTGCCTGTCAAGGAGGATGGCACGGGCGGAGCTTTCACTATAAGCTCCACCCTCGATAGAAAATAGGAAAGCGTGCTCGTCGCCTTCCTGCGGGCGAATGTCGATGTGTTTGCATGGCAAGCATCTGACATCCCTGGCGTTCCCAGGGAGGTGATTGAGCACCATCTTGTTGTCTGTCCTCATGCGTGGCCCGTCAAGCAGAAGGTCAGGAAGCAAGCTTTGGAGCAGCAAGAGTTTATCATCGAAGAGATTAGGAAGTTGGAAGCAGCAGGTTTGGTCAGGGGAGTGCTCCACCCAACATGGTTAGCCAATCCGGTGGTGGTGCGCAAGGCAAATGGAAAATGGAGGCTGTGCATTGATTATACAGATATCAATAAACCCTGTCCGAAGGATCCTTTCCCTTTGTCGCGCATTGACCAAATCGTGGACTCCACTGCCGGGTGCGACTTGCTGTCGTTCCTTGACGCCTACTCAGGATACCACCAAATCTTCATGACGAAGGAGGATGAAGAAAAGACCGCGTTTATCACCCCATGTGGTACGTATTGTTTTACATGAATGCCTTTCGGGTTGAAAAGCGCTGGTTTAACGTTCGCAAGAGCAATTCAGGTTGGTTTTGAACCTCAGCTGCATAGAAATATGGAAGCATATATGGATGACATAGTGGTCAAACCAAGGACAGGGCAACACTCATGCAAGATTTGGAAGAAACATTGGCAATTTGCGCAAGATCAACCTCAAGCTCAACCCTGGGAAGTGTGTGTTCAGTGTCCCATCTAGCAAACTTCTCCGGTTCTTTGTATCTCAGCGTGGGATTGAAGCAAACCCTGACAAGATCAAGGTGATTGAAGCACCAAGACGAGTCAAAGATGTGCGTCGGCTTGCTGGCTGCATTGCTGCTTTGAGTAGGTTCATCAAAAAATCTGCTGAGCACGCCCTCCCCTTTTTCAAGATTTTGAAAAAGGCAGGACCAATGAAATGGACTCCGGGGGCCGAGGCAACGCTGCAAGATTTGAAGAGGTACCTCTCCTCTATGCCAATACTAGTCACACCTAAACCGCAGGAACCGTTGTTGTTGTACTTAGCGGCAACGAATCAAGTGGTCAGTGATGTGCTAGTGGCGCAGAGGGAAGTTGATGAAGAAGAAGTAGCAGTGGCGAGACCGTCGTATGGCGAGCCAGAGCTCTCCCCGGCAGGGTCTGTTGCCGGCAAGGCAGGACCCCCGGCAGAGTATGGCCCCGGCAGGGCAGAGTCTGGTGCCGGCAAGGCAGGATCTGCGCAAGCAAACAAAGTGATACAGAAGAAGATGATGATGCAGAACCCAGTTTATTTTGTCAGCTCCCTCTTGCAGGGGGCTAGGTCAAGATACTCTGGTGTGCAGAAGTTGCTCTTCGGCCTTCTTATGGCATCGAGGAAGCTGCGTCATTATTTTCAAGCACATGAGATCACCGTCATCACTCGCTTCCCGTTGCAACGGATCATGCACAACCCAGATGCAACCAGCAGGATCGTGGAGTGGGCCTTGGAATTGTCAAGCTTTGGTCTCAGGTTCGAAATCCCTTCGACAATCCAGAGCAGAGCCTTGGCAGAATTCATCGCATAATGGACCTCAACGCCTGACGAAGAAATTCAGGAAACCACTCTCCCCGGCAAGGAAATGAGCCGTGACTGGATTATGTACTTTGAGAGGGCTTTCTCGCTGCAAGGCGTCGGTGCTGGTGTGTTTCTCGTCGCGCCCACCAGAGAGCACCTCAATTATGTGGTCCAAATGCACGTCTTTTTTTGAAAACTTAGGACAGTGGAGGCACCCCCACTGACTTTGTATTAAACCTCAACACAAAGAGTTACATAGATAAGATTACATTGGGGGTAGGGGGTAGGGGTTGGGAGAGGCCCTATACATCAAGGTATAGAGGAGTCGACTAGATCAGATCAGCAACCTGCTCAACAAAAGGCACTAGGGCCTCTTTGACTCTGTGTCTCATCATACCAAATTCAAGCTTGAACCTTCGGCTCCATCCTTCCACTGTTGGCATTATACCTCTGAAATGCTTATTGTTACGTTCCTTCCAGATGCTCCAAGATGCTATGATGAAAACATCCATGAACATTGGTCTGGTCCACGTACTTTTTTTTGCATGTAGAAGCTGCAGCATGTTGCCATGCATCGGCCGCGCGATCCCTAACTTTCCCCAACATGACCTGCTGAATTCACACTGAAAGAACAAGTGCTCTACTGATTCTTTGGGGGTCGGATGCATAATAGGCAGGCATAATTGTCATCCGTCAGTTTCATATTCTTCCTCTTGAGCAACCCTCGAGTGTTTATTCTGTCCGCAAGAAGCAACCAAGCAAAAACGTTCCACTTGTTGGTGCACTTTGTCTTCCAGATCCACTCAATAGCTTTGTCCGCCTCCCCATCTCGGAAACAGTGCAGGTAAAACTTGTTGGAAGCGAACCCATCCGATCCCCATACAGCCTTCCATACATCATTCCCCTCTGTCAGCTCCATCGTGGACAGGGTGTTTTGGAGGTCTTCGAGCTCTTCTCTATCCTGAATCGAGAGCGGTAAGTGGCAGTTTTGGCCAAGCGTAGGCGCAGTCAGCAGCTTCTGAACGGAGATATCTTCATTTTTAGAGAAGGAAAACAGGCGGGGGTGGCTATCGGCCAGAGTATCTCCATGCCAGTCATCCTTCCAGAACAAAGCTGTGCACCCATCCCCCACTTCTACGGATGTGACAGCTCTGTAAATTGGAGCAAGGTTCATGATATCCTTCCACCAGAATGATCCGCATGGGTCAGAAGCATGCGGCACCCGACCCTCATAGTACGTGCCCCAAACAAGCTGAACCCATGGTATATCCATGTGGTTATAGAATTTGTGCAGTTGTTTTAGCAGCAAACCTTGGTTTTGGACCTTAAGATCAAGTACCCCAAGCCCCCCTTTGTGTTTAGGCCTGCAAACCAGACCCCAAGCTGCCAAAGAAACCGCTTTCATGCCATCGTCTGTGTTCTTGGCCCAGAGGCAGTAGCATCGCAACTTGTCCAGATGGTCAAGTATCTTCGGTGGCAGCCTGATGGAGCACATAGCATAGATCGCTAGAGAGGTGATCACCGAGTTTACGAGGGTGAGTTTGGAGCCGAGGTCAAGGAGCATAGCTGCCGTAGAGAGTTTGCGCTCGACCGACGATACGACAGGCATGAGTCAGTCACCATCGGCCTGGTAGTACCCATGGGCAACCCTAGGTATGTAAACGGCATGGAGCCGATTGAGCATCCAAAAACCTGGGCCAGGCGCGAGGTCGTGTCAGCGTCTGTGTTGACAGTGATAAGAGTGGATTTTTGGAAGTTGATGCGCAACCCCACCGACGATGCATAGTCCTGAAGGATTGATTTGATGGTCTCGGCTTGGATTCTGTCAGTGGGCATCACAAGGATGGTGTCATCCGCGTACTGAATAACAGGATAGTCTTCTTCAGGAGCAGGTATGGGCAGCTAGAGATCACCCGCGCGGTAAGCTTCATTGATGGCAGCTTGCAGCAGATCGGCTGCGAGTACAAAGATAAGTGGAGACAACGGGTCTCCTTGGCGCACACCCCGCAAGTAGAAGAATTGCCTGCCTGGGGTCCCATTACGGAGGATAGAGGACTTGGCCGTCGAAAACAAGAAGTTGATCCATCCAAGCCATCGATCATCAAAACCCATACACCTCATGATCTCCATCATCGGGGCATGTTCTATCGTGTCGAATGCCTTAGCAAAATCAACCTTCAATATAGCAACCTCTCGCCCCGACGCTTGGCATTGGTGGATGAATTCAAATGCCCACGCAACACAGTCTTGGATCGATCGGCCTTTCAAGAAGCCGTATTGATTTTGGTGGATGATCTTAAGAATCACATGTTCCAGGCGGTTCACGAGGAGTTTGGTCAAAATCTTGAGATAACAGTTCAGCAGAGTTATCGGGTGATAGTCATTTGCAGTCTCAGGGGATTGGATTTTAGGGATGAGCGTGATAAACCCCGTGTTCAGGCTTTCAAAATCCAGCTTACCTGCATAAAACTCAAAACAAAGACGATAAAAGTCTTCTTTAATGATATGCCAGCATGATTTAATGAAGCTGCCACTGAAGCCATCTGGGCCTGGAGCACGATCAGCTGGCATCTCTTTGACCACTTGATCAATTTCTTGGCGGGTGGAAGGAACAGACAACGACTGGAGCCCCTCCACCTTTTTGATGAAGCTTATGTAGATGAAGTGAGGAAGTTGGAAGAGCGTTTCGACGGTCTAGAAGTAGAGCATGTTCCTCGAGCAGAGAACAGCATTGCAGACGACTTGTCAAAACATGTTGCCCTCAAGTTACCTGTGGCATCAGGGACCTTTGTGCTCCAATTGACTCAGCCATCCGTTGAACCATCGGCAGGTCAGAATACGCGAAGGAAATCAGGCCCCGGCAAGAAGTTTCCCGATGAGCTCCCAGGAGATGCCGGCAAGGAAGTTGCCGAGGACGTCAAGCTTGACGGGGGGTGACAGGCTCCGGCAGGGCCCCGCGCCCTTGCCGTAAAGACAACTGATCCCACGGTAGAAGACATGCCTTTAGTCCTTGTCGTCGAACCTCAGGCTCCGGCATGGGCACAGCACACCGTTTGGTTCCTGATACGTCTCCAACGTATCTATAATTTTTTATTGTTCCATGCTATATTATATTCTGTTTTGGACATTATTGGGCTTTATTATACACTTTTATATTATTTTTGGGACTACCTATTAACCGGAGGCCCAGCCGAAAATTGCTGTTTTTTGCCTATTTCAGAGTTTCGCAGAAAAAGAATATCAAACGGAGTCCAAACGGAATGAAACCTTCGGGAACGTGATTTTCGGAACGAACGTGATCCAGAGGACTTGGACCCTACGTCAAGACATCAACCAGGAGGGCACGAGGTAGGGGGCGCGCCTACCCCCCTGGGCGCGCCCTCCACCCTCGTGGGCCCCACGTTGCTCCACCGACGTACTTCTTCCTCCTATATATACCTACGTACCCCCAAACTACCAGATATGGAGCCGAAAACCTAATTCCACCGCCGCAACCTTCTGTACCCGTGAGATCCCATCTTGGGGCCTTTTCCGGAGCTCCGCCGGAGGGGGCATCGATCACGGAGGGCTTCTACATCAATACCATAGCCTCTCCGATGATGTGTGAGTAGTTTACCTCAGACCTTCGGGTCCATAGTTATTAGCTAGATGGCTTCTTCTCTCTTTTTGGATCTCAATACAATGTTCTCCCCCTCTCTTGTGGAGATCTATTTGATGTAATCCTATTTTGCGGTGTGTTTGTTGAGACCGATGAATTGTGGGTTTATGATCAAGTTTATCTATGAACAATATTTGAATATTCTCTGAATTCTTTTATGTATGATTGGTTATCTTTGCAAGTCTCTTCAAATTATCAGTTTGGTTTGGCCTACTAGATTGATCTTTCTTGCAATGGGAGAAGTGCTTAGCTTTGGGTTCAATCTTGCGGTGTCCTTTCCCAATGACAGTAGGGGTAGCAAGGCACGTATTGTATTGTTGCCATCGAGGATAACAAGATGGGGTTTATATCATATTGCATGAGTTTATCCCTCTACATCATGTCATCTTGCTTAAAGCGTTACTCTGTTCTTATGAACTTAATACTCTAGATGCATGCTGGATAGCGGTCGATGTGTGGAGTAATAGTAGTAGATGCAGGCAGGAGTCGGTCTACTTGTCTCGGACGTGATGCCTATATACATGATAATACCTAGATATTCTCATAACTATGCTCTATTCTGTCAATTGCTCAACAGTAATTTGTTCACCCACCGTAATACTTATGCTCTCGAGAGAAGCCTCTAGTGAAACCTATGGCCCTCGGGTCTATTTTCTATCATATTAATCTTCCAACACTTAGTTATTTTTCTTGCCTTTTATTTTACTTTGCATCTTTATCATAAAAATACCAAAAATATTATCCTATCATATCTATCAGATCTCACTCTCGTAAGTGACCGTGAAGGGATTGACAACCCCTTTATTGCGTTGGTTGCGAGGATTTATTTGTTTGTGTAGGTGCGAGGGAGTCGTGTGCGGCCTCCTACTGGATTGATACCTTGGTTCTCAAAAACTGAGGGAAATACTTACGCTACTTTACTGCATCACCCTTTCCTCTTCAAGGGAAAACCAATGCAGTGCTCAAGAGGTAGCAAGAAGGATTTCTGGCGCCGTTGTCGAGGAGTCTACGCAAAAGTCAACATACCAAGTACCCATCACAAACCCTTATATCCCGTGTTACATTATTTTCCATTTGCCTCTCATTTTCCTCTCCCCCACTTCACCCTTGCTGTTTTATTCGCCCTCTCTTTTTTCGTTCGCCTTCTTCCCGTATGTATCTTTGTTTGTGTTTCCTTGTGCCTTCTATATGCTTGCATCTTCGCTTGCTGAAAATCTATTGATATGGATCCACTTAAAGTGTTCTACTTGGATCATCTCCGATCCTTATGCGCTCGTGCTGAAACCCCAACTAGCCTAGTTGATGGTAAATCTTTAGAAGAGCATGCTCATTTTGTGCGTCACCGTTTGTCTAAAAAAGGGAAACTCTTATGGAATCAAATAAACAAATTGCTGTGTTATGCTTGGAATCTTTGTGAAATTTGTGATATTACTTGTTGCTCTAAGAACCCTAAAAAACACCTCCCCTACCTATGTGAGTTTAATGAAAATGAAATCTTATCTTCTTATGCAAAGGGTGTTTATAGCTACTATGATATTGAACAAATTGAAGAATTTGTTGCTTTTAAGGGTTCTTTTGAAGTTGCTTCTTTGCTTGAAAAAGTATGATACTACTCTTTACGAATCTGAAAATCTTGACATACTTGAATATTGCTATGAAAACTATGCTCATAATGTCTATGTCAAAGAATTTATTGAAAGAATAACCGTTGCTTCTAAAGAAAATAATGATATGCACGAATCTATAAATAATGATGATTCCGATGATTTGGTTGAAATATGCCTTGATGAACATGATGCTTGCTATTCTTGTGGCCATGATGCCAATATTTATGAAGACGAATTTGCTATAGTTCCTTATGTTAAGAATGAGATCGTTGCTATTGCACCCATGCTTGATAGTTTCCTCGATGAAAAGCATGATTTCAATGATTTTACTATAAATTCTCTTGATGTCAATTGTGCTAATAATATGCAAAACCCTAAGCTTGGGGATGCTAGTTTTGCTATGTCTACTACTTGTTGCAATGATCATGATTGGGGTGATTCTTCTTATGATCTTGAAAATTTATTTAATCCCCATGATGAATATGAGATTGATAATATTGTTTGCAATAATATTGAAAGTGGGTCTGGAAGAGTGTCAACTTTAGATCCCACATATTTGGAGAATATTCAATCTTATGAAATTTATGATAAAAGTGGGTTTGGAGAGGTCATGACTTTAGTTAATGTTAATCCCACTATTTCGGAAGAGTGTCAACTTTGCATGCATGTGGATCGTGTTGAAAATATTTTATGTGATATCTATTTTGTTGAATTTGCTTATGATCCCACATGTAATTATTATGAGAGAGGAAAATATGGTCGTAGAAATTTTCATGATAATAAATTACCTCTCGTTATGTTGAGATTGCTATTGTTTCTTTCCGCTTCCTTGCATATGCTAGTTTTTGCTTTCTATGATAATTTGTTTGCCTATAAGATGCCTATGCATAGGAAGTATGTTAGACTTAGATGTGTTTGTCACGTGTTTCATGATGCTCTCTTTGTGCTTCAGTTCTTGTCTTTCATGTGAGCATCATCGAAATCTCAATGCCTAGCTAGGGGCGTTAAACGATAGCGCTTGTTGGGAGGCAACCCAATTTTATTTTTGGTTTTTTTGCTTTTTTCTTCTGTTTAGGAATGAATTTTTGATCTACCCTCTGGTTAGATGTGTTTTTATGTTTTAATTAGTGTTTGTGCCAAGTTAAACCTATAGGATCTTCTTGGATGATAGTTATTTGATCTTGCTGAAAATTGCAGAAACTTTCTGTTCACGAAAATAATTGTTAAAAATCACCAGAACGTGATAAAATATTGATTCCAATTGCTGCTGATCAATAAACAAATTTTCTAGGTCGTCCTATTTTGGCTGAATTTTTGGAGTTCCAGAAGTTTGCGTTAGTTACAGATTACTACAGACTGTTCTGTTTTTGACAGATTCTGTTTTTCATGTGTTGTTTGCTTATTTTGATGAATCGATGGCTAATAAAGTAGTTTATAAACCATAGAGAAGTTGGAATACAGTAGGTTTAACACCAATATAAATAAATAATGAGTTCATTACAGTACCTTGAAGTGGTGTTTTGTTTTCTTTCGCTAACGGAGCTCACGAGATTTTCTATTAAGTTTTGCGTTGTGAAGTTTTCAAGTTTTGGGTAAAAGATTTGATGGATTATGGAACAAGGAGTGGCAAGAGCCTAAGCTTGGGGATGCCCAAGGCACCCTAAAATAATCTAAGGACACCAAAAAGCCAAAACTTGGGGATGCCCTGGAAGGCATCCCCTCTTTCGTCTACTTCCATCGGTAACTTTACTTGGAGCTATATTTTTATTCACCACATGATATGTGTTTTCCTTGGAGCGTCTTGTATTATTTGAGTCTTTGCTTTTTAGTTTACCACAATCATCTTTGCTGGACCCCTTTTTTGAGAGAGACACACATGATTCGGAAATTATTAGAATACTCTATGTGCTTCACTTATATCTTTTGAGCTATATAGTTTTTGCTCTAGTGCTTCACTTATATCTTTTAGAGCATGGTGGTGGTTTTGTTTTATAGAAACTATTATTCTCTCATACTTCACTTATATTATTTTGAGAGTCTTAAACAGCATGGTAATTTGCTTCAATAATCCTAATATGCTAGGTATTCAAGACTAGTAAGGAAACTTTCTTATGAGTGTGCTGGATACTAAGAGAAGTTTCATGCTTGATGATTGTTTTGAGATATGGAGGTAGTGATAATAAAGTTGTGCTAGTTGAGTAGTTGTGAATTTGAGAAATACTTGTGTTGAAGTTTGCAAGTCCCGTAGCATGCACGTATGGTAAACGTTATGTAACAAATTTGAAACATGAGGTGTTCTTTGATTGTCCTCCTTATGAGTGGCGGTCGGGGACGAGCGATGGTCTTTTCCTACCAATCTATCCCCCTAGGAGCATGCGCGTAGTGCTTGGTTTTTGATGACTTGTAGATTTTTGCAATAAGTATGTGAGTTCTTTATGACTAATGTTGAGTCCATGGATTATACGCACTCTTACCCTTCCATCATTGCTAGCCTCTTCGGTACTGTGCATTGCCCTTTCTCACATTGAGAGTTGGTGCAAACTTCACCGGTGCATCCAAACCCCGTGATATGATACGCTCTTTCACACATAAACCTCCTTATATCTTCCTCAAAACAGCCACCATACCTACCTATTATGGCATTTCCATAGCCATTCCGAGATATATTGCCATGCAACTTTCCACCGTTCCGTTTATTATGACACGCTCATCATTGGCATATTGCTTTGCATGATCATGTAGTGGACATCGTATTTGTGGCAAAGCCATCGTTCATAATTTTTCATACATGTCACTCTTGATTCATTGTTATCCCGGTATACCGCCGGAGGCATTCATATAGAGTCATACTTTGTTCTAGTATCGAGTTGTAATCATTGAGTTGTAAATAAATAGAAGTGTGATGATCATCATTCATAGAGCATTGTCCCAAAAAAAGAGAAAGGCCAAAAAAAAGAGGAAGGCCCAAAAAAGAAAATAGAAAGGGACAATGCTACTATCCTTATTTCCACACTTGTGCTTCAAAGTAGCACCATGATCTTCATGATAGAAAGTCTCTTGTTTTGTCACTTTCATATACTAGTGGGAATTTTTCATTATAGAACTTGGCTTGTATATTCCAACAATGGGCCTCCTCAAATGCCCTAGGTCTTCGTGAGCAAGCAAGTTGGATGCACACCCACTTAGTTTCTTTTGTTAAGCTTTCATGCATTTATAGCTCTAATGCATCCGTTGCATGGCAATCCCTACTCATTGCATTAACATCAATCGATGTGCATCTCCATAGCTCATTGATTAGCCTCGTTGATGTGAGACTTTCTCCTTTTTTGTCTTCTCCACATAACCCCCATCATTATATTCTATTCCACCCATGGTGCTATATCCATGGCTCACGCTCATGTATTGCGTGAAGGTTGAAAAAAGTTTGAGATTACTAAAGTATGAAACAATTGTTTGGCTTGTCATCGGGGTTGTGCATGATGAGAGCATTCTTGTGTGACGGAAATGGAGCATGACTAAACTATATGATTTTGTAGGGATGAACTTTCTTTGGCCATGTTATTTTGAGAGGACATAATTGCTTAGTTAGTATGCTTGAAGTATTATTACTTTTATGTCAATATTGAACTTTTATCTTGAATCTTTCGGATCTGAATATTCATACCACAATTAAGAGAATTACATTGAAATTATGCCAAGTAGCATTCCACATCAAAAATTCTGTTTTTATCACTTACCGACTCGAGGACGAGAAGGAATTAAGCTTGGGGATGCTTGATACGTCTCCAACGTATCTATAATTTTTGATTGTTCCATGCTATATTATATTATGTTTTGGACATTATTGGGCTTTATTATACACTTTTATATTATTTTTGGGACTAACCTATTAACCAGAGGCCCAGCCCAGAATTGCCTTTTTTGCCTATTTCAGAGTTTCGCAGAAAAAGAATATCAAACGGAGTCCAAACGGAATGAAACCTTCGGGACCGTGATTTTCGGAACGAACGTGATCCAGAGGACTTGGACCCTACGTCAAGACATCAACCAGGAGGGCACGAGGTAGGGGGCGCGCCTACCCCCTGGGCGTGCCCTCCACCCTCGTGGGCCCCATGTTGCTCCACCGACGTACTTCTTCCTCCTATATATACCTACGTACCCCCAAACTACCAGATACGGAGCCAAAAACCGAATTCCACCGCCGCAACCTTCTGTACCCGTGAGATCCCATCTTGGGGCCTTTTCCGGAGCTCCGCTGGAGGGGGCATCGATCATGGAGGGCTTCTACATCAACACCATAGCCTCTCCGATGATGTGTGAGTAGTTTACCTCAGACCTTCGGGTCCATAGTTATTAGCTAGATGGCTTCTTCTCTCTTTTTGGATTTCAATACAATGTTCTCCCCCTCTCTTGTGGAGATCTATTCGATGTAATCTTCTTTTGCGGTGTGCTTGTTGAGACCGATGAATTTTGGGTTTATGATCAAGTTTATCTATGAACAATATTTGAATATTCTCTGAATTCTTTTATGTATGATTGGTTATCTTTGCAAGTCTATTCGAATTATCAATTTGGTTTGGCCTACTAGATTGATCTTTCTTGCAATGGGAGAAGTGCTTAGCTTTGGGTTCAATCTTGCGGTGTCCTTTCCCAGGGACAGTAGGGGCAGCAAGGCATGTATTGTATTGTTGCCATCGAGGATAACAAGATGGGGTTTATATCATATTGCATGAGTTTATCCCTCTACATCATGTCATCTTGCTTAAAGCGTTACTCTGTTCTTATGAACTTAATACTCTAGATGCGTGCTGGATAGCAGGCGATGTGTGGAGTAATAGCAGTAGATGCAGGCAGGAGTCGGTCTACTTGTCTCGGACGTGATGCCTATATACATGATCATACCTAGATATTCTCATAACTATGCTCAGTTCTGTCAATTGCTCAACAGTAATTTGTTCACCCACCGTAATACTTATGCTCTCGAGAGAAGCCTCTAGTGAAACCTATGGCCCCCAGGTCTATTTTCTATCATATTAATGTTCCAACACTTAGTTATTTTTATTGCCTTTTATTTTACTTTGCATCTTTATCATAAATATACCAAAAATATTATCCTATCATATCTATCAGATCCCACTCTCGTAAGTCACCGTGAAGGGATTGACAACCCCTTTATTGCGTTGGTTGCGAGGATTTATTTGTTTGTGTAGGTGCGAGGACTTATGCTACTTTACTGCATCACCCTTTCCTCTTCAAGGGAAAACCAACGCAGTGCTCAAGAGGTAGCAGTTCCTCCAAACAGGGAACTCCCTGAGGAACAGGAAGAAGCAGAGAAAGTAGCCCGTCGGTCTAGCATGTACCAGTTTGTGGACGATGTCCTATACAGGAAGAGACCGAACGGCGTGAAATTGAAGTGCATTTCCCGGGAGGACGAACTGGAGCTATTAGCAGAGATACATGGAGGCCTATGTGGCTCTCACATAGGATCAAGAGCTCTTGTCGGCAAGGCGTTCTGGCAAGGTTTCTTTTGGCCCACTGCTCTCCAGGATGCAACTGCACTAGTAACCATGTGTGAAGCGTGCCAGTTCCATTCAAAGAAGCTCCATCAGCCAGCTCAAGCTCTTTAACCGATCCCTCTTTCCTGGCCATTTTCGGTCTGGGGGCTCGACATACTGGGCCCCTTTCCCCGTGCTGTCGGGGGCTTTGAGTACTTGTACGTCGCAATCGACAAGTTCACAAAGTTGCCAGAAGTGGAAGCGGTAAGAAAGGTGATAGCACAATCAGCCGTCAAGTTCTTCAAGGGACTAGTTTGCCATTTTGGTGTGCCAAACAGAGTTATCACTGACAATGGCACGCAGTTCACGAGCCACACCTTCATGCAGTACATCCAGGACCTTGGCAGCAAAATCTGTTTTGCTTCTGTTGCACATCCACGAAGCAACGGCCAGGCGGAAAGGGCAAATGCTAAAGTGCTCTGGGGCCTCAAAACAAGAAATTTTTACAGGCTGCACAAGTGCGGAAGACGCTGGATTGATGAGTTGCCGGCGGTTCTTTGGTCATCAGGACGACACCGAATCGAGCCACCAGCCAAACGCCCTTCTCCCTCATATACCAGGCAGAAGCAGTTCTCCCCACAGAACTCATATACGGATCACCTCGAGTGCTCGCTTATGATGAGCTTGAGGAAGAGCAATTCCGGCAAGATGATGCCATGCTCCTTGAGGAGGACCGTCTTCAGGCTGCTGTGAGAGCTGCGGGCTACCAGCAAGCCTTGCGCTGCTACCATAGCCGCAAGGTTCACGCCCGAAGCCTTGAGGAAGGCGACCTTGTTCTTCGGCGTGTTTAATCGGCCAAGAACTCCAACAAGTTGACGCCAAAGTGGGAAGGCCCTTATCGGGTAATACGAGTCATCAGGCCCGGCGCAGTCCGCCTGGAGACCGAAGATGGCATTCCAGTGAGCAACTCCTGGAATATCGAACATATTCAGAAGTTTTACCCATGAGGCGCGGTTGCCGGGAACCCCGACAACCCCCTTTTGTACTAGCCTTGCCGGCAAGGCAATTAACCCTATGTACAGAGCCAGGCGCAGACCCTGTGCGCAGTTGAATAAGCTTCAGTATGTACATTTCTGTTTGATTTCCATGGTATATATGCATGCTTGTCCAGGATATCGTAATACGTGTGCTTCCGGCAAGCACTGATGAACCGCCAAGGTTCCATGTTCCTATTTTCTCTTCTTTCTTTTTCTCAAAGGACAGAAGGTTCCCTCGCATACAAGTTTGTCGGGGGATAGGGAGTGTGGGCACCAATAGGCAACATTCAAAAGTGGCGTCTTGCGGAAAAGAACACAGCAGCGAAAAGCTAAGTCACGAAACCTCGAGTGAATTTCTTTTAAATATAAGGTTATTTCCTCGAATGGTTTTGGTTCTTGTATGGAAAACCTACACGTGAAGGAACTTTGTCGGGATTGGTTGCGCCCTTGCTCCGTTTCGAGTCCGCTTAATGGCTCAAGTGGATGCGCTGAGAGCGGCAAGGTGCCTTGCCGGCAGCGGCACCCCCAGCAGGCCGCTAAGGATCCGTCCTCAAAGCAATCACGGCATGGGTGCATGCACCGGCAAGCTTTTTACCAATAACGCGTAGGATGTGTATCATACAAAGAGGTATCAAACAAGGAGGATAGCATGCATTCAATCCAAAACATAGCAAGTTATATTACATTAATAGTTGCCGCAGTTCAAACATAAGAGGAATTGTTTTGGGTACGGATTCATGGCGGCAAGAAGAAGCGGGGCGCCTAGTCCCGGCGTTGGCCTTCCAACCTCTTGACTTGGTCGACCAGGTCGATGATGGGCGCGATGAGCTCTTCAAGCGCCTTGCGATCTACATCGTCCGGCAAGCTCTCTAGCACATTGATGAGGTTCAGGACGGGGTTCCTAAACACAATCTTGGTGAGCACCTTGAGGAGGACACCCCGGCAAAGCTTGCGGGTCTCCTTAGCCAATTGGGTCGCTCGGCTGTCGTGGAATATCTTCAGGGCATCAAGGACGCACTACAAAAAAAAGACACATCCGTGACATTTTGGGCCGAACAATTTTTTTTCTGTCATACATATGACACTTCTATGACGATAATTGTGACAAAACCCGGTATCATCATAGATGTGGTGGGCTCCTACTTCTATGACAAAAAATCATGACATAAAATGGGCTTTTCGTCCTGGGCGGGCCGGAGACACAGCTGCATGACATTCTTTCGGCCGTCCATGACGGAAAAATCGTGGTAGAAGCGAGGGGGAGGAAAATTTCGGGGAGTTCCCGGTTACGGTGGGAGGTCGGGGGCTGAGCGATGCGCGTTTCTCTCGTACATGTACACGCATGTGTGCGAGGCGTTGGCTCTAACTGAACCCGAGCGAGGCTTTGGGCTCTAACTGAACCCGAGCAATTGCACTGTAGGCTACGCGTTACTGAACCCAAGCGATCGATCGATGGCTGTTAACTGAACCCGATCGAGCGATTCCTTCGCTACTGCTGCTAACTGAAGCCGATCGATTGGATGAACGGTGAGCGTTGCGGGGGGGAGGGTTGGATGAACAGTGAGCGGTGGCGTTGCCTCTGGATGAACAGGACCCTGTGGTGTGGTGGAGGGCTGGATGAACAGTAGACGGTAGAGGCGTGTCCGTGGAGGGGTGGTTGAACAGGACCCCGTAGTGTGGAGGGCTGGATGAATAGTAGACAGTGGAGGGGTGCCCCTGGAGGGGTGGTTGAATAGTAGCCGGTGGAGTAGCGCGCGGTGGAGGCTGGATCAACAGGAGCCCGTGGAAGCTGGAAGAGGTCGACGGTAGCCCGCGGAGGCTGGAGGAGGTCGACGGTGGAGATGAACAGTATCCCGTGGAGTCCTGTTTTGCAGTACGCCACACCCCTCCCGATGAACAGGACCCCCGTTTCGACCGTAGGAGGTCCGTTTCGTCCGTTTTGCGGTACGCCACACCCCTCCCGATGACCCCCGTTTCGACCGTAGGAGGTCGTTTCGTCCGTTTTGCGGTACG